>NC_041741.1:25153144-25455048 GCF_004115215.2 Ornithorhynchus anatinus | reverse complement strand
GACTTGCCCAACATCACAAAGTAGATAAGTGGCAGAGCTGGGTTTAGAACCGAGGTCATTTTGCCTACCAGGCCCATGCTCTATCAATTATGCCAGTCTGCTTTTCTATAACAGTGGAAAACTATGATTTGTGAAGGAAAATATATTGTGCTTATGTACTCGTATAACTTTTAGTTACCTAATGGTAGAGAAAAACTTGACATTTCTTTCCACTTTATAATCCTATAAAAATACTTGATGGATATATTTAAAAGGCTATTCCAGTCTATATTTTTAGAGAAGGAAAAACAGTAGAACAACTACATTTCTCTGCTCTTCAAAAGCAATCCTCTTGTAGGTATTAAATATAACTGTGGATCATTCCACCGAATGAAGCATGCATGAAGTCTCTGAGATGTGCTATAAGATGTTTAACCCTTGTCTGACCTTTTCTATTACTGAAAGGAAACATTCAGTTAAACTCAAAACACCTTAAGATTTTGAAAAATGCACAAGGTGATGAAATGAGTGATGGCAAACATTTGTAGATGAGATTTCATATACATATATATATATATATATATATATATATATATAAATAATAATAATAATGTTGGTATTTGTTAAGCGCTTACTATGTGCCGAGCATTGTTCTAAGCGCTGGGGTAGACATAGGGGAATCAGGTTGTCCCACGTGGGGCTCACAGTCTTCATCCCCATTTTACAGATGAGGGAACTGAGGCACAGAGAAGTTAAGTGACTTGCCCACAGTCACACAGCCGACAAGTGGCAGAGCTGGGATTCGAACTCATGAGCCCTGACTCCAAAGCCCGTGCTCTTTCCACTGAGCCACGCTGCTTCTCTAAATCAATATATAGATCTATGTATATAAAACAAACTGTGACAGTTTGGAAACCCACTAGGTAATCAAATGTCTAATAAGGTGGATAATTGATAGCTTATATTTTCACCTTAAACCCAGGTGTCATTGAATATAATGTAATTTTAAATGCCAAAACTAAGATCAGTTACATGGCAATCATAAAATTGAATATGCGAAACACTGAGGTATTTCAAACAGTCACCTTTCGAGAATAAAAATGCACCTATTATTTCGTTTTTGTGAGCATAGTTATGAATGCTCAGTTTTATAGGTAGTTTAATATATAATCTGGAGAAAATAGGCAAAACTGTACTTTAATATGGTGTCCAATGATTGATAGCGAATTGAGTTGCTTATTTTATTTCAGCACTGATTTCCAATCTACAGATCCAACCAATCAATCATATTTATTGAATGTTTACTGTAGCAGAGCAGATCACTGAACTAAGCACTTGGGAGAGTACACTACAACAGAGTTGGCAGACAAGTTCCCTGTCTACAGCGAGAGTGACTTTGAAAGTGAACATTCATCTAACAATCCATCAGTCAATGAAACCTTCACCTACTGATAGCAAAGTACCAGACTAAACATTTGGAGGAGTACAGCAAAAGCAATTCATGGAACGTAATAAAATGGGGAAGAAGAATATATAGGTCCCTATGTACAAATAGTGGGAACAAGAGAAAGAAGAACGATATGAGGCAGTAGCATGAGAATAACAGGAAGAATAGCTGAAAAATGGAACATAACATTGAATATATATAAGCACTTAAGTGTTGTGGATAGAAATGAAATGCGTTAAGTGCAAAGAATGGATGTTGTGTTGAGTAATCAAGGAAGGATAGGAAAAGTGCTTAGATTAACATGGTAGTAATTTGAATGGAGATGTAGTGAAGGTTGAACACAGTATTTAGGGACAGATTGAATTTGTGGATTGAGAGCGAGGAGCCAGGGATAATGTCAGTGTTATGGGCTTGTGAAAAGGAAGGATGGTGGTGCCGTATACTGTGATGGGGAAGTCATGGGGAGGACAGGATTTAGGTGGGAAGATAAGGAGTTCTCTTTTGGACATGTTAACTTTGAGGTGGTGGCAGGACATCCAAGTACAGATCTTTTGAAGGCAAGAGGAAATATGACGAGAGAGAGAGAGAGAGAGAGAGAGAGAGAGAGAGAGAGAGATCAGGGCTGGAGTTGTAGATTTAGGAATCATCCACATAAAAGAGGTGAGAATTGAAACCATGTGAACAAATGAGTTCTCAAGGGAGTGGGTGTAGATGGAAAATAGGGACCCATTGGTCTCGTAGATTTGAAGGGAGATGGATTTCTAGACAGGAGGAGGGGCATAGGTCAAGTTAATTACAGGTACTGAGATATGGTTAAAAGTGAGTTTGGTAGGAGTTTTGTGTGCGAACTGGGGAAGAGTGGATGAAGCTTATAAGTGAAGGCCAGGGAAGGCAATGATGAAGAGTTCTGGCTTGATGTAGAATAGTAATCAGAAGTTTCTGGGGAATGGAGAAATGTGTGCAAACTGACATTTTAAGAAGATTATCCATGCAACAGCATGCAGTCTAGACCAAACTGGGGACAGGATGGAGACAGGGAAACTATCGAGGGGATGGATACAGTCGGAAGCTTAACCATGATAACGGTGAGGACTTAGATCAATTTGGTAGTTATCTGAACGGTGACAAAGAGGCAGATATGAAACTTGTTTTAAAAGAAGGACCAATAGGTTTAAAAGTTGAATTTGAGTGCTGAAATACTGTGAAGACTGTGAAGATGATACAAGGATATGAGCTTCTGGGACAAGGAGGTGTTTGGGGTTATTAAGAACAGTGAGAAGATTAGGTGGAATGAGTTAAGAAGAGGAAGCTGAACTGTTCAGTTTTAGATAAGTTTGAATTTAAGATACTAGCAATACATCCCAATAAAGATAGCCTGGATTTGAGATGAAATGCTTAGGGATGGATTAGGGGAGAGGTAAATTTAGGAGGCAACTTCGTTAGAGGGGGAAACTGAAGCAATGAAAACTGTGCCCAGGGAACTGGGGAAACTAGAAGAATACCCTTCCAATTTGGGAGGGGGTGCTTCCAAATTCAACAGACTATGAAAATCATCGTATACCAAGGCACTTATCAAAGAGTTGCTGTGCAACAATGAAGGTGCTTAGGAGGAACATACAAAAAAAACACCCCAAAAAACCCAAACCCAAAAAAGCCTGAAGAAAACTAAGGATAGAAAAGAAAAATATTCACTTATGAGGGAACACTCCCTCATTTTTGATCAATCACATTATCGAGTGCTTAGTATGCACAGGAAACTGTGGTAAGCACTTATCTCCCACTCTCTTTTTGCCTCTGAACTTACTTGGATGCTGGGATAAACTACCTCACTGTAATGGATAAACAAAATGACTGCTGGTTCACTAATCAATCATAGTTAGTGAATGCTTACGTTTGCAAAACACTGTACTAAGTGCTTGGGAGAGTACAATAGAACACTATAACAAACACATCCCCTGCCTACAATGAACTTGCAGTCTAGAGGGGACACAGCAGAAATATTATAGTGGCATAGTTTATTTTAAAATGCAAACATAGATAATGAAAAAGGAAAGAGACAAATGGATAATAGTAAAGCTATGTTTGAAGATTTTGTAAAAACACTCTTCTACAGAAAAGTGGGCATATTTTGAGAATATGAGAAATAATAGGTACCCACCTATTATTTCTCATATTCTCAAAATATGCCCACTTTTCTGTAGAAGAGTGTTTTTGTTCATTAAGTGGAGGTCAGAACTTTCCGATTCCATTCCATATCAAATTTCTCTGAAATAGTCTCAAAAATATGTTTCAGATGTGTTTAAAGTGCCATTTGAAAAACTCTAAAGGGAAAAAAAATGTTTGATATCATTGAGTGATGAGTTAATTCTATAAGCAATTCAGAATTTTCAGTAAATATGCAGGTGTTTGGATGTAGGGCTACTGCTTCAGTTGTTTTTCTTCTCAAATAGACCTCAAATCTCTTTAGGGTAACAGAAAAGAAGCAGGTGATTATTCAGCCACTGGCACTGTGGAATAGTACTGGTTTGCAACAGTAGTCCCATAACAAGGTTATTTGGAAGATTAAAGACTGGGTATTATATATTAGTACATTCAGGGAAGAGAGCAACTGGTTACTCACCAGAAATACTGCGAACGCTTTCTCTCCCAAGGATCTTTGCAGATCCTTAACATATAATTTCATGATACTATACTTAATGTAAAGTTTAACAGTTGGGACATTTTTAAAGTTCTTTTGGTCAGTACATTTGAATTGTAATTGACTATGGGAAAATGAACATGATATTATTTACAAACGTTTTACTGAATCTATAAGAAGCAAAAATGTTATATTCTCATACATGAGCTTCTGCCCTTAATATTCAAGCTTCCTATAGGCAAGGAATGTGTCTCTTAGGTTCTTCTTTCCCAGAAACTTACTACAGTGCATTATACTCATTGGTGTTTCGTTAGTACCATTATTACTCTGCTGCTACCAATAATAATCTTATTTATTATTCCAAGCACATTAAGCTTAGCAATTTAATGCAGCTTTAATAGAATAAAAGTTCAAGCATGGTCTAGTGGATAGAGCATTGGCTTGGGAGTCAGAGGACCTGGGTTCTAATATCGGCTCCGCCATTTGTGTGCTGTGTGATGTTGGATAATTCATTTAACTTCTCTATGCCTCAGTTTCCTCATCTGTAAAATGGGGATTAAGTCCTACTCCCTCCCACCTGTACTCAGAGTCTATTGAGGGACATGCACAGTGTCCAAACCGATAACTTGTAACTACCCCAATACTTAGAACAGTGCTTGGCACAGAGTAAACGCTTAATAAATATCATTATTATTATTATAGTAAGTGCTAAACAACGATCATAATCATAATTATTATGGTTTAATAAAATAAACCTAAAATTAAATATATGCTAAGTAAAATTTTATTTCATTATTCTGTCAATTTTCTCAATATTATATCAATGAATTTCAAAATCCTGAATATCTAAATGTCTGATTAAATAATTTTCTGCCAATAGAGTGATGTTTTATAGAAAACTGAAAATTTACCTTTTTCCAATGGGAAATGAAAAAGAAAAATGAATTTAGTACTAGGATCACAAAAGTGACTAAAGGTATCTGTAATAAATGATTTCATTCCCAGTTCAAATATTCATGTGTGAATAAAACATTTCTTCCCATTAATGAAGTATCTTATCTTCACGGTTTCAGAAACTGACATTTATTTAAAAGGACAAGCTCAAAAAAGGAAATTTTGATGGGCTTTCTTAATAAAAGACAGGCTCCGACGTTTTCAAAAGAATAGCAGGATCCTGATCAACATTTCGTATCAAATATTATTTTCCTCAACATTTAAGGTCTAGAAATACATCCTTTATTTCTGTATGTTGTGATGGAAGTAATATTCAAAGGTTGTTTTTTTTTTTGGAAAGACAGCAAACATGGAGACCTAGGAGGGTAAATGATGCCTTGCTGAGTTCACTTAAGTACTCTGCTCTGTGTATAATATTAATTGCAGTAACCTACCTGCCCTTAGCCTTTAAATATCAAGTGGATAAAAGATCTCTTTGACAGCTCCCGAGCAGATAAGTTACCTATGGAGATATTACTGTATTTAGAAATGCTCCCAAACTGAGAGGTGGATTAATAGGATGGGAATTGGGAGACCATCTTGACCAAGAGGAAGGAGGCTAGCTTTTACTGTGATGTAAAAATGATATTAAAAATAATTATGGTACATGTTAAGCTCTTACTATGTGCCAAGCACTGTTCTAAAGCTCTGTTAATTGGTTTCGACACAATCCCTGTCCCATATGAGGTTCACATTCTTATCCCCATTTTACAGATGAGGTAACTGAGTTGCAGAGAAGTAAAGTGATTTGCCCAAGGTCACAAAGTAGAAATGTGGTGGAGCTGGGATTAGAATCCAGGTCTTTCGACTCCCAAGCCCGTGCTCTATCCACTAGGCCATGAAGGCCCGCTACCATGTCCACTGCATATACAAGCTGTTTTGGGTTTTTAACTCCCTCGTCAAATCCCCTTTCTTCCTGCCCTTCCCATCTCTAGCCCATAGTAAACTTGCCACCTATTTCATCGATAAAACTGAAACGATCAGGCATGGTCTCCCTAAAATTGTCCCCTGATCCTCTTCAGTTTCCTTTTCCTCTTTCCCCCTTCTATCATTCCTAGAAGTATCTCAATGGGAAAACTCCAGCCTCCTCTTAAAATCTGACCCTTCCAATCAATCAATCAATCAATCAGTATTTATTCTGTTTACTGTGTGCAGTGCAGTGTACTAAGCACTTAGAAGAGTACAATTCAACAGAATTGGAAGACACATTCCCAGCCCCAAACGAACTTACATTCCAGTAATAGGAGATAGATATTTAAATAAATTTATACACACATATTTACTTGCTGTGGGGACGAGGGTGGACTGAATATCAAGTGCATGACCTAGTGGCAAGAGCACAGGCTTGGGTTCTGATCCCAGCTCTGCACTTGTCTGCTGTGTGACCTTGGGCAAGTCACTTCACTTCTCTGTGCCTCAGTTACCTCAACTGCAAAACAGACTGTGAGCCCCACATGGGACAACCTGATTACCTTGTATCTACCCCATTACTTATAACAGTGCTTGGCACATAGTAAGTTCTTAACAAATACCATAATTACTATTATTGTCAACTGATACATTCAAATACCATTTCTACATGGATGATTCCCATACCTTCCTGTCCAGTTCTAACCTTTCTCCTTTTCTACAGTCTTGCATTTCCTCCTGGCTTTATCTTTTCTTGGAAGTCCCACCAACACCTTAAACTGAACAAATCCAAAACAGAACTCCTAATCTTCCAAATCGTGCTCTTCTTGTGATTTTCCTATTATTTTCCCACCAACATCCTCCCAGTCTCACAAGCCCATACCTTGGCGTCATCTTCCACTCAGCTCTTCCATTCAACCCACACATTTAGTCTGTCAGCAAATACTGTTGGTTCTACCTTCATAATTCGCCCTTTCCTCTCCATCCAAACTGCTTCTATTCTGGTCCAAGGATTTAGAATATCCCACTTCACTGAATCAGCTGCCTCACTGATCTCCCCACTTACTCTCTCTCCCCATTCCAATCCATTTTTCCATCATTTTTTTCAGAAAAAAAACAACTATTCAGTCCACACACTCACTTCCAAGCCCAGAAATCTCCAGTGGTTGCCCCTCCATCTCTGCAACAAACAGAAACTCCTTACCAATGTCTTTGAGGTACTCAATCAGCTCTCTCTTTCCTACCTTGTATTGCTAATCTTCTACTACAATCCGGCCCACACATTTTGCCACTCCGCTGCCAACCTACTCACTGTATCTTAATCTTGTCCATCTCATCGCTGAGCCCTTGCCCACATCTTCCCTCTGGCCTTCCCTCCCTCCCCTTCATATTCAACAGTTCACCACTACCCACGCTTTCAAAGCCTACTAAAAATCAAGGTTCCTCAAAGAAGCCTTCACTGACTAGGCCCTCATTTCTTCTATTTTCCCTCCCTTCTGTGTTGCCTATACAGTTGGATCTGTACTCCTTAAGCACTTTGATACTTAACCCACCTGCAGCCCCATGCCAGTTATGTACATATCGTTTTAGCTTTCCAATTTCCACAGTTTATATATATGTTTTTTAAATGTCTGTCTCCCCTTCCCTTCCGTAAGTGCACTGAGGGCAGGATCATTCATTCATTCATTCATTCAGTCAGTCAGTCAGTCAGTCAGTCAGTCAGTCATATGTATTGAAAGCTTACTGAATGCAAAGCACCATTCCATGTGCTTGGGAAAGTACAATATAACAATAAACAGATTCCCTGCATGCATCACGTCTACCAACTCTATTGTGTTATACTCTCCCACATGTTTATTTCAGTGCTTTGTACATAGAAAGTATCAAATACCATTTATTGACTGATATATACCAATTTTTCAAATGAAGAAACCGAGGTATGGGGATGTTATGTGACCTGTTCCAAGTCACTTAGCAGTCAAGCAGGCAACCCCCCTCCTCAAAAATCTCCAGTGGTTGCCTATCAACTTTCATATCAAGCAAAAACTCCTCAATTTTGGCTTCAAAGCCCTCGATCACTTTGCCCCCTCCTACTTCACCTCCTTCTCTCCTTCTACAGCCCAGCCTACACACTCTGTTCCTCTGCTGCTAACCTCCTCAATGTGCCTCGTTCTCACCTGTTCCACCATCGACCCCTAGCCCACATCATGCTTCTGGCCTGGAACACCCTGCCACCTCACATCCGCCAAATTAGCTCACTTCCTCTCTTCAAAGACCTACTGAAAACTCACCTCCTCCCGTAGGAATTCCCAGACTGAGCTCACCTTTTCCTCTGATCCTCCTCCTGTTCCCATTGCCCGTTATTCCTCCCTCTACTCTACCCCCTTCCCTGCCCCACAGCTCTTGTTATATTTGTACATATTTATTATTCTATTCATTAATGATGTATATATACAGAGGAAGTTGGTTGAAGAGTAGACTTTGACATAAAGCAAGTCAGATAAGAGATAGGAAATCCTGTGATATGGTTTCTTTTCTAGTTTCCATCTTTTACTGTCATCCATCAGTTTCATTTTAGAAATGAAATCGTACAAAACCCAGACAACCCAAGTGGAATGGAATAAAAACTTGTCCAAGCGAAAGACAAAAATCCTAAACCAATATTTCTACAGACTCTAAAGCGTTCCATTTTCAGGATCTAGTTTTTTGTTCGTACCATGATTGAGTCGAAATTCATTAGATATTTTTCTCCTTCAGGGAAAGGGCTGAGTGACTCACTCAGAGTGCTACACCCTGTGGTGTTAAATAAATATGAATGGAATGAGACTGATTGGGCAGTGCTTTGGAAATACAAGAAAATTGATTTTGTAATTGGTTTCTTCTCATTTGGAAAGGCTTGAAAGGCTCAGGTACGTCTTCCAATTGCATGTGTTTTATTCGAGTAGAATGGCACCCCTCAGAACATGTCTATCATTAATCAAATTGGAGGATGTGTGGGAGAGGCTAAATGCCTTGAGCCACTGGAAATGCATGAAAAGAAATTCAGGAGGTGGGAAAGGAATGAAAGTACTTGCTGGGCAGGTACCCTATTGTGTGGGCTAATCTCCATATGTCTCCCAGCAGGTCTCTCTTTTCCTTTGGAGTCTTAACAAGAAGAGGCCCAGTATTTCCCCCCACCAAGTGGAGCTTTGAAATGACTTTAGAGTGGTCATATTAGAGTGATTCATGGCAAGAAAGGTACCCTTTTAATCTCCCAAAGAGAGAAGCAATGCACGTAGAGGAAAGAGCCCAGGACCGGACCGGGAGTTAGAGGACCTGGGTTCTAAACCCAGCTCTGTCACTTGCCTGCTGTGTGACTTCAGGCAAGTGACTTCACTTCTCTGGGCCTCATTTGCCTCATCTGTAAAATGGGGATTTTACCTGCTCTCGCTCACATTTAATCTGTGACCCCCATTTGGGGCCTTGATTATCTGTATCAACCCCAGCATTTAGTACTGTCCTTGGCACAGAATAAGCACTTAACAAAAAAACACTGTTATTATTAAGAAGAGTTTTCTCAGGAAGGATTGCTCAATTGTTGCCCAGATTTTAGTCTCACAACAGGAAAATTGATTGCTAATGTCACTTCTTATACACAGGGTGTGTATAGACCCAAGGGAATTGAGGGATGAGACAGTCTCCAGTCGATTTGCTTCATAAGGGCAGGGCAAGCAGACCATTTAGGCTTGAGTATGATTATACTGGGTCTTATTCATTCATTCAATAGTATTTATTGAGCGCCTACTTTGTGCAGAGCACTGTACTAAGCGCTTGGAATGTACAAATCGGTAACAGATAGAGACAGTCCCTGCCCTTTGACGGGCTTACGGTCTAATCGGGGGAGACGGACAGACAAGAACAATAGTCTTATTATGGATGAAATGAATGAAGTCATTTCTCATTACTCCTCTTGGTTATGACCAGCCATTATCAGGAGGCAATGGCAACCTAAATCACTGGCAGCTCCCATCACCTTTTTTAGTTTCTTTAAATGGTATTTATTAAGTACTCACTATGTGTCAGACATTGTTCTGAAGTATGGGGTAGATACAAGATAATCAAGCAGGACACAGTCCATATCTCATGTGGGACTCACAGTTTTCATCCCCATTTTACAGATGAGGTAACTGAGTCCCAGAGAAGTGGATTGACTTACCCAAGGTCACACAACAGACAAGTGGTGGAGCCAGGACCATAACCCAGATCTTCTGAATTCCAGGCCTGTTCTCCATTCACTAGGCCATGCTGCTTCTCAGGTATCACCTTTCCAGTGTGACACCCATTGACCTCACTCCCAAAATGGCCTGCACATTCTAGGCCACGGAGATTAAAACAGAGGAAACATGCAGCCTCTGCAGATTTTAGAACTCTGGGAAGCTTTGACTCTGACTGGATTGATTGATTAATTGATCGGCTCCCATTAATCTGGGCTTAATTCTGCACTCTATCTTAGATTCTGCACTCTATCTTTAATGCTGTTTTGTAGATTTAGCATTTCATATTGCCTTCATGCCTGTCTCCAAGCCCTTCTCCACTATTTTTTTTAGATTGTGAGTCACTGGAAGGACTGAGTGTAACTCTCACCTGTGTATATTTTTTCCCCAGAGATTAGCAAGTGCTTAATAAATACTATTAATACTACTATCTTCAATGCAAATTTATAGCTGCTTCCTGGAAAACCTCTCCAGGGCAGTGAGTTCTGAGTGTTTTTTTTAGAGGGATTTAGGTAATAAGGTGGAATATGGGTCTGGGAGTCAGGAGACCAAGGTTCTAGTTTTTAGCCATTGACTTGGAGGGCAACCTTGGGCAAGTCACTTAACTGCTCTGTGCCTCAGTTTTTTCATCTGTAAAATGGGGATGAAATATTTCTTCCCCCTGCTTCTTGGTCTGTTAGCCCTAGGAGGAATGCAGACAGTCAAAACTGATTGTCTTGTATGCTTGCCCCATATAACCACTTAATAAATACCAAAATTGCGGCTACAACTCTAAATTGCATAAAACCTCAGAAGTGGCATCTCTCTGAGTTCTATCCCATTGATTGTCAGGAATTCTCTCTTACTTACTCTCTCCAGACCCCAGCTATGGCCTGTGGGGAATCATTCTGAGTTACAACTCTCTATATCTTTGTTATTTAAAATAAACAAAGAAATACTAATAATGGTACTTGTTAAGAACTTCACATGTGCCAAGCACTGTTCTAAGCACTGGGGAATTACAGATTAATCATGATAGACACATTCTCTGTCCCACATGGGGCTCACTTAAGCAGTTACTACGTGCCAAGCACTGTTCTAAATACTAGAATAGTTACAAGGTAATCATGTTGTCCCACGTGGGGCTCACGGTCTTAATCCCAGCTTTACAAATGAAGGAACTGAGGCCCAGAGAAGTGAAGTGACTTGCCCAAGTTCACACAGCAGACAAGTGGCAGAGCCAGGATTAGAACCCAGACCCTTCTGACCCCCCAGGCCTGGGCTCTATCCACTGCTTCTCTATTTAACCAGTAGAGTACCAAATCCAACTACAAACTAAAATATATATTTTATTTTGCATTTGCATCGTTAAATAAAAATTGCTCTTTTTGACCACTTGACCTCACCCAAAATTAACTTCTTTGGCTTTAGATTACAGACACAGTCAAATTATCTTTTTATTCAATTGTTAAGCCAGGAGGGCAAGTGAAAAAGTTGCAAGGAGGAGGGAGAGGGTGTTGGTTCTAGTCCCAGCGCTGTCATATGAGTCAAACGAGTCTCCCAACTGCTCTATTTCTTGATAATTGGAATAATAACATTTGCCCCTTCCAGTGATGTTTTGAGGCCAAAATTAGATCAGATATAACATACTTAGGAAAAATTAAAAGTTCTGTAAAGTTCAAGATATTCAATAATTACCTGCCTTATAATTTTACTAGGGTTAAATTAGTCTTGAGCAGGTTTTCTATTAAAATGTATCTCTTTAAAAGTGCATTTTAAACCCATCAATCAATAATTTCACATCATGACATCTCAAAGAAAATTGAAAATAGAGACATTAACTGTTGAATTTACTGAACTTTGTGAACACAAATGATTTTCTTCATCGTATGTTCATTTGGAAATTTTTTTAGTATTTGGGTTAAATTATACCCATTGTGGTAATATTCATATTTCATATTTGAAATTTCACTACCCTATGCAATGATCCATCCCTTCTCTACTTTCTTTGCTACAGAGGGAACAAACGCAGAAAGGTCAAGTGATTTGTTGGATGGCATGATTTTCCAGTTCATTACTAGAACTCCAAATGTTGTCCTCCAGTCTGGCTGAAGTGATAGCACAAGCTGCTTCTCCAAGTAACTTCATAGAATATGAGCTATTTCCTGCATCTCTTTCCTTATTAATGTCACAAATAGGAACATAGTTACTTTCAAATTTCAAAACTAAGTTCTTTAAATCCAGTTGAAGGGAGAAACATTTTGGATACTCTAAATGTTGGATCACTATTTCTCCAGTGCTGCCTGAAATTAGTAAAAAAAAATCTATTTTAGTGCCCAGAACATGGGATCCAGGACATAGGAAAGGCTTTAATCCAAAGAACATTATTTTTCCTGGGTGTCAGAAGACTCAAATGCTTCTGCAGCTTCTCTCCTTCAGAAACAAACAAAGAAGGACAGGTGGTGTGAAACTGAACCCTTAATGTGGGAGTCTTACCCTACCATTGTTTGGGATTGAGGGATCAGTGGCTGGATATGATAACACAGTGTGACCTTAGGCACATCACTTTGCTTCTGTGTACCTCACTTACCTTATCTATAAAATGGGGATTAAGTCAGTGAATCCCATGTTGGGAACATAGACTGTTTTCATTTTCTATTTACCCCAGTGCTTAGTACAGTGCCTGGCACATAGTAAATGCTTCATAAATACAAAAAAAAAATACAGGAGTGAAGTCCTGCTCTCACAGAACCAAACAGTGTGCAAGAAACCCCTGGCATCTTTTAGGATGTGGGAAAATTAGGGCATCTTGCAGCACAGGGGCACTGTGGCCAGTGATAGACCATAGGATTGAGAGTCAGAAGGATCTGGGTTCTAATCCCAGCTCTGCCACTGATCTAACCTGATTAACTTGTATCTAACCCAGTGCTTAGTACAGTGCCTGGCACATAGTAAGTGCTTAACAAATAGCATTAAAAAAAAAATGTGAGCCCCAACTGGATTAAAGAGGAGCCAGGCACTACCTACCTTAATTATTATTTTACTATTATTGTCATTGCATTGTTGATTTGCTATCTTGTCCTGTTTTTTATTCTTTTCTCATTTTATTTCATTCATTCAATTGTATTTATTGAGCGCTTACTGTGTGCAGAACACTGTACTAAGTGCTTGGAAAGTACAATTCGGCAACAGATAGAGACAATCCCTATCCAACAACAGGCTCACAGTCTAGAAACAACGGGCTCACAGACTAGAAATGGGCTCACAGTCTAGTATTGTGACTATTCTCCCCAACCTTGTTATCGTAAACCCCTTGTTGGCTAGGGATCATATCTGTATCAGTGTCTATGATTTTTTTTTCTCCCCCAAAGCCCAGTGCGTGTCTTTCTTCCTGTAAGTGCTTAATACATATTACGAGTGATTGATTAATTTGTGGCTCCTTTGAAGCATATGACTCCCAGAGGATATTAAACAACCTAGCAAAACCTTAGGTCTTCCTCTTGGCTAATGATCCTAAAAGTGATGAGAGGCTCTCAGCACTTTTGGAAATCCAGATGAAGGGCATGACGAACACTGATTTTCCCTGTCACAGACAACAAACCCAAAAATCTGCCCAAATCAAATAGCTGCAGTTGTCAGCTTGAGTTGCTGTCTAGTGCCCCAGGATAATAGATATTCAGAGGGACAGCTATGTTCTGGTCAAAAACAAAAGAGCTGTTAAAATGGAATCAACCAAAAGAAGAGAGATGTGAACGGTCATTATAAACCTCCTTCATTAGCACCTCAAAAGCTTGATGCAAACCTGAAGAAGCCAATACTTAATGCATCACTCTCAAAATTGCCTTTGGTGGAAGGATGGAGAAGCAGATGGCTGTAATTTCCTTAGTAAAATATATTTTGTGCTGATTTATGATCAATCAACTCCATTTAAATGTAAAATAAATTAATATAAACAGCGAAGGGGAGCCCCCTCATCTTAGGGAAAGCAACATGTGTGTTGCTCCACTTGTCTCCTCTAAAAGATCTATTTGGAAAAGAGAATTGTAGTGAAACAGATACTGCAGACAGAGGTAGAGGCATCTCCCCAAGGAAAAAATAGTGGTTTAGTTGGAGAGAGACTGCTATTAGAAGAGTTTCTCTTGGGACAGCCTGCTGGATCCTCTATTTTTCTGACCTACCCTTTGGTAATAATAAGTAATAATAAAGCAGTACTTTCCAGCACTTAGTATGGTGCCCACCACATAATAAGTGCTTAATAAGAACTATTAAAAAAGTATTCATTCATTCACTGAATCATATTTGTTGAGCACTTACTGTGTGCAGAGCACTGTAGTAAGCGCTTGGGACAGTACAATATAACAATAAATAGACATAGTCCCTGTCTACAATGAGTTTGCTGTCTAGAGGGGAAGACAGACATTAATATACATACATAAATTACAGATATGTAGGAGAACCACAGATAACGTCTCTTTCTGCCTAAGGCCACAATGAGCTCTCATGGGCTCAGGACAAAGAAATTTCAGACAGCCCTCCAGTTTGACCCATCATAATGTCACTGGCATAATGTCACTTCATAACATTACTTAAACAGTGGCATTGATGAAGTCATTTTTAGGCCTGGAACACTGACCCAGGGGGAGATGGGGGAAAAGTGGGTTTTTGGGTTCAGTCAAGATATGTCAGTCTGATGGGTTTTGATCCAGGCATTATGGGTTCTATTTGATTGTTAAGAGTGGCCTTATGGTAAACAAAGTACCATGTCAGTAGTACTAATTGCAGTATTAGTTAAGCACTTATCATATGCTAAGCACTACGCTAAGTGCTGGAATGGATAAAAGATAACTAGGTCTTTTTCTATCCCAGGGGGAAGAAGAGCAAATATTTAATTCCAATTTTACAGATGAGGAAATTGAGGCACAGAGAAGCTAAGTGACTTGCCCAAGGTCAAACAGCTGGCAAGTGGTGCATCTGGAATTAGAATGGGTTTCCCTGGCCCATGCCGTTTCCACTAGACTCTGCTACTGTTCATTTATCCTTTTCTCATTTAATCAATCGTTGACATTTTTGGAGTGCTTACTGTGTGTACAGCAAGGTAATAAGCGCTTGAGAGAGTATGATATAATAATAATGACGGTATTTGTTAAGCACTTACTATGGTGCCAAACACTATTCTAAACTCTGGGGTAGATAGAGGGTAATCAGGATGTCCCATATGGGGCTTGCAGTTTTAATCCTTTCAGATGAGGTAACTGAGGCATAGGAGTCAGAGATCATGGGTTCTAATCCCGGCTCTCTTCTCTGGGCCTCAGTTACCTCATCTGTAAAATGCGGTTAAGGCTGTGAGCCTAACGTGGGACAACCTGATTACCCTGTATCTACCCTAGCGCTTAGAACAGTGCTCCATACATAGCGCTTAACAATTACCAACATTATTATTATAGAGAAGTTAAGTGACTTGCCCAAAGTCACACAGCTGATAAGTGGCAGAGCTGGGATTAGATCCCATGATCTCTGACTCCCAAGCCTGTGCCCTTTCCACTAAACCATGCTGTTTCTCTATAGTATACGATATAGTAAGCAGACAATCCCTGCCCTCAGGAGCTTTACAGTCTAATGGGGAATAAGTTACTGGCAGTGAAACTAACCAAGTATAAGGAAATGTACATAAATGCTCTGGGTTGTGGGGGAAGGAGTGCTTAAGTCGTTAGGACTAAATGAATAGTAGGAAAGGAAGGTGTGGTGAGTAAAAGATTAGATTGTAAACCCGTCAAAAGGCAGGGACTGTCCCTATCTGTTACCAATTTGTACATTCCAAGCGCTTAGTACAGTGCTCTGCACATAGTAAGCGCTCAATAAATACTACTGAATGAATAAAAGAGGGAGTAGTCAGGGCCAGTTTCCTGGAGGAGATGAGACTTTATTAAGACTTTGAACATGGGGAGCGTAGTGGTCTTGCTATGACAGAGTAGGAGTTCTAGGCAGGATGGAGAGTGTGAACAGGGGTTGATGGTGAGAGAGATGAGAGTAAGGCACAGTGAGTAGGTCGGTGAATACAAGAGTGAAATGTGCAGGCTTAGTTGTAGTAGGAGAGGAGCTAGGATCAGTAAGGGAGAGAGAGCGAGTTGATTGGATAAGCAACCATTAGAGGTTTCTGAGGAATGGGGATATGTGCACAGAACAGTGTTCTAGAAAAATGATCTAGGCAGCAGAATGAAGTATGGGCTGGAGGGGGAGAGGATGGAATCAGCCAGTCATCGAAACATTCGGTTACAAATTGAATACTCACATTTTAAATGTGAAGCCAGATTTGAAGCCAGAGAATGGGTCTACTAACTCTATTGTATTGTATTTTCTCCTAAACACTTAGTGCAGTGCTCTGCACAGAGCAAGTACTCAATAAACATGAAGGATTGATTGAAATATGAGTTGAGGATAACATCATAGTTGTGGCCCTCTGAATCAAGGAAGATAGTGGTGCCGTTGACCATAATGGAAAATTCCCACTTATGATTCCACTCCTGTGGTACCTCTGCTTGCTTTTCACATTTTCAGGAAAACTTCTGATGACTGGAACCAGTCACATCTTGGCCAGGCTAAAAAGCTTAGCTCACTAAGGCTGAAGGCGCTGGTCGTGAGAGATGGGAGGAGTTGGCTAAAAAAACACACCCCATTCCTCCAGGCACTACTGACTGAAGAGTGGTCTCCACGAACTCTCGGTGGTAGGGTAGACCTCCGTCACACTGATGTGGCGAGTTGCCTCTACCCACTGATGTGGCGAGTTGCCTCTACCCAGAGTTAGGGATGTCCACTCTTTCTGAACCTGTGTGGTGCCTAGTGACCAATCGGACCTTTTTGCTGGAGTAAGGAGAAGTGAACATCACCTTAATGATAGTAATAATAAAAATTATGGTGTTATGTAAGTGTTTAGTACGTGCAAGGCTCTGTTCTAAGCACTGAGGTGGATGCAAGGTAATCAGGTTGGATATGAACATCACCTTAGTAATAGTAATAATAATAATTATGATGATATTTAAGTGCTTAGTACGTGCCAGGCACTGTTCTAAGCACTGGGGTAGATACTAGGTAATCAGGTTGGAAACAGTCCCTGTCCCATATGGGGGGCTCACAGTCTCAATCCCCATTTTACAGAAGAGATAACTGAGGCACAGAGAAGCGAAGTGACTTTTCCAACGTCACAGAGCAGTCAAGTGGCAGAGCCGGGCTTAGAACCCATGTCCTCTGACTCCCAAGCCCAGGTTCTTTCCACTGAGCCATGCTGCAAGTAGCCTGTGCTTGGGTGATTTGAAGAGTAGCCCCTTGAGGTAACCTCTGTCTCCTTGTGTGTTCCCACCAGCTGCTATAAACTGGGGACCATGTTGGCCGCATAAGTGTATTCCTCCCAAAAGGGAAGTTCAGTTCGCCAAGGGGAATAAATCCCACATGGCTGAGCCTTTCTAACTTGGGGATCTCCCTCTCATCTCACGATCAGATGATACTGATGCAGTAAAGTTCTAATTGAGCAAGATGAATGAGACAAACTCAGAATCTACCATGTGAGTTTCTACTAGAAATGAAAAACCTCAAAATATTGTGACCAGTAGCTCTGTCAGTTCCATCCCTCATTTTATCTGAGTCAACTTTCAATACAAAAGAATGAATCATGACTATTTCCAGAAACTAAAACTATATTTTCAGGCCACCTGGCTAATCAGATTTAATCTATTATCCTTATTTGTCAGAAGTGAAAGAAAGAAGCATTATTCTTATAACTCTTCTGAGGTAGAGGTGGTGTAGTGGAACACAGTCCTGGGAGTCAGAAGGTCATGGGTTCCAGTCCCGGCTCGGCTATTTGTCTGCTGTGTGGCCTTGAGCAAGTCACTTCACTTGTTCGTGCCTCAGTTACCTCATCTGAAAAATGGGGATTAAGCCTGCGAGATCTATGCAGGACTGGGACTGTGTCAAAACCGATTTGCTTGTATCCACCCCAGTGCTTAGTACAGTGCCTGGCACATAGTAAGCACTTAACAAATACCACTATTATTATTATTTTGGGGTATTAACTAAACCTGTTAAGTGTTTCCAACCAATTTTACATGCATACTACTATTCAACTGAATGGTTGTTCTACATATACCAGTATGAACCAAAAGAAAAAAGAAATCCTGAATATGTGTATAAAAGAGTGAATGTTTCTACTTAAATCATGAGTGAGCTTTTGATAAAATTCTCAGTGGTCTCTGATCATCACAAAAAATTGCATTTCTGGAGACACGGTTGTGATCCTGAATGTTGGCCTATCAATCATATATTTACTATCAATCGATGGTATTTATTGAGCACTTATACTATGGTGTGATATACTCAGATCTGCCAAAAAGTATGAATTCAAATGATTTTATTCCCCATATTTTATCATCAGCCCATATTACAATAAAATGTCTGGGGTACTTGCTCTAAGTATGTAAGTTATGAATAAGAATGAAGGAGAAAAAGAAGCAATTTCCTCCCACATGATCATTCTGTCATCTTTCACACTAACATCTTGTTTCCTGAGGCTTTAATCTGCGTTTGTACTCCCATGATACTTACTTCCAACAACAGCTTCTTCTACTCTTCAGCACAAGCCAAAAATCTCACATAAAAATTAATGTTCAACTGCACTTGGGCATGAAATTCTAATACAGTCCAGAGAGAGTTCTTGCTGTTCTAAAATTATTTTAACATAATTCTACAGATAAAGAAGTCCTTTAAACCAATAAAAAATCTTGTTTTGTGTGAATTGTATAAAATCAATTTATTTTCATGTATTTGTCTATGGCCAGATCATTGTTTTTCAGACGGCTAAGAAACCTGGATCCCATACGGAGGATAGTCGAAGCAATATGTTTTATGAAGAGTAATTAAATGAAACTGTCACATTAAAAAGACAGGCAATATGGACAGGATGACTACTTTGGTTTCTGTGAGTTTTATTTTTGAATTCTCAATTTATAAAACTATTTTTGCCTTTGATATTTCTTATGAGTTCTGAATTACACACTTGTTAAATTCAGGTATTAGTAAAATTAATCAAATCTTTAAAGTCAGTAAAGATACTAAAATACTAAATACAAAGTTTTAAAAATCACAATTTACTTCTACCTGTGGTTAAGTTTAGAAAACAAATCAGAGAATTAGTAGCCTTTTGTGAATAGAAGTCTTAAACAAACATTTTCTGCAAGAATTTGGTTCTTATAGAGTATTGAAATTAATGGCTGGCACTTAATTTTCCCATGAGCATGTACCTAACTTTTGTATTACTTTTCCAGATCTTCAGTTACTCCATCTACAAAATGGACACTATTATGTTGCTCATTTGTTTGTTCAAGATAGGATTTTTAAAAATGATCTGTGGGATAGCCAAAGTTCCCACCATTTGGGAAATAATCATTAGTAATAATAATAATGAGAGTATTTTAAGTGCTTACTGTGTGCCAGGCACTTTACTAAGTGCTGGGGTGGATACAAGCAAATCAAGTTGGACTTAGTCCCTGTCCCACGGGGGCATTCACAGTCTCAAGCCCCATTTTACAGATGAGTTAACTGAGGCACAGAGAAGTGAAGTGACTTGCTTAAGGTCACACAGCAGACAATTGGCAGAGCTGGAATTAGGACCCATGATCTTCTGACTCTTAGGCCTGTGCTCTATCCATTACACCATACTTAGTGTCCTTTCAGAACTCTACTTTTTCCACTGCAAAGGGAACTTATATGAGCTTTGCTCTTTCAGGGCACACAATAACTTCAGTGTGGCAAATATCACCCTTTTTATACATTCTTCCTCTGGTGATGGTAATGGCAGTATATTACCAAATTATGGGTTTTTAAAAAATGTTATTTGTTAAGTGCTTACTATATGCTGGGCACTGTACTAAGTGCTGGGGTAGATACAAGACAATCAGGTGGGACCTAATCTATACCCTACATGGGGTTCACTGTCTTAAACCCCATTTTGTTGATGAGGTAACTGAGGCACAGAGAAATTAAATGACTTGCTTAAGATCACACAGCAGACAAGTGGCTGAGCAGGGATTAGAACTCAGGTCCTCTGACTCCCAGGTCTGGGATCTTTCCACTAGACTACACTGCTTTTTTGTCACTAGTCTTTATTTCCAGTGACTAGATAATTAATGTTATCAATGATAAACAATTTAAAGACTTGTGTTCCTAAATCAAATCTAATTTTAAACACATAGAGTTTTTCAGAATTTCAGGATTCATGTGGAATTTCTAAATAAGGAAGTTGAGGAGGGAGTTTTCACTCTTTCCACTACTCCACCTTGATTATTAACAGTGTGGCACAGTGGAAAGAGTATGGGCTTTGGAGTTAGAGGTCATGAGTTCAAATCCCAGCTCTGCCACTTGTCAGCTGGGTGACTGTGGGCAAGTCACTTAACTTATCTGTGCCCCAGTTACCTCATCTGTAAAATGGGGATTAAGACTGTGAGCCCCACGTGGGACAACCTGATTCCCCTGTGTCTACCCCAGCGCTTAGAACAGTGCTCTGCACATAGTAAGCGCTTAACAAATACCAACATTATTATTATTAGTCTCTTTGCAGACCACCCTGCCTCTTGTCTCTCCCTACTCCAGTCCCTACTTCACTCTGCTACCCACATCATTTTTCTACAAAACCTTTCAGTCCATGTTTCCCCACTTCTCAAGAACCTCCAGTGATTTCCCATCTAGCAATTCATCGAATAGAAATCTCTTTCCATCAGCTATAAAGCACTCAATCCCCTTGCCCCCTCCTACCTTGCCTCCCTGATGTCCTACTATAACCCAGCCTGTACACTTCACTCCTCTAATGCCAACAACTCACTGTACCTCAGTCTAGTCTATCTCATCACTGACCTCTCACCCACATCCTGCCTCGTCATATACGACAGATGACCACTCGTCATGCCCTCCCTCGTCATATACGACAGATGACCACTCTCCCCACCTTGAAAGCTTAATTAAAAGCACATCTCCAGTGAGCCTTCCCCAACTAAATCCTCGCTTCCTGTTCTCCCATTCCCTTCTATATCACCCTTGCACTTGGATGTGCACCATTTATTCACCCTTCACTCAGCCCCACATCACCTATGTACATTCATGTAATTTATTTAGTTATATTAATGTCTCTATCCCCCTGTAGACTATAAACTCATTTGGGGCAGGGAACACATCTACCAACTCTGTTATACTCTCCCAAGTACTTAGTAGAGGGCTCTACACACAGTAAGCACTCACTAAATATGATTGATTTTAATTGGATGGCATCCCAGGAGGCTGAGGAGCCATCTGAATTGGATCTTAACTTGGCTGGATTTAGTCCTGGTTCTGAAAGTTCAAGACCTGTGTCTTGAATCTGGTCCATCCAGAACTCTCCTGGGGCGATAGGGCCTGTTAATTACAGTCACTGGACTCTAAACTCACTGTGGGCAGGGTTCGTATAACTCTATTATAATGTACCCTCACAAATGCTTAAATCAGTACTCTGCCTACAGTAAGCGTTCAATAAATACAATTAATTAAAGACCCTTCCATCTATATGGAATTCCCAATGAGCTCTCTGGGATCACAAGTTTAAACAGCCCACAGGGACAAGTGGATCTACTGGAAGGGGTGCTGGAACCCTCAAATTGTTTGAGAGCTTCAGAAGTTCAACACCCTTAGACTTGCTGAGGCCCAGAAAGAGAGCTCAGATTTCTGTTTGTGAAGGACTTTGATGCTTAGCTTTCAGAAATTCATTCTCTCCTGCCTCCTCTATTACTGTCACCCCCTCAAATTCTCCAACATAACTATGGGATCTTTGGGAACAAATGAGGAAAAACTGGGATGGTTCTTGGGCAAGTAGTGTTGACAGAAGGCTTTCCCAGATCTTGGAATGATGAGTTTTTGAAGGCTGAGATAAGGTGTTTAAGGAGAGTGAAAGCTAACAGTGAACAAGAGGAAGGGGAGGAAAGCATTCTGTCTTGTATCACTCTGGTCTGAAACTAAACCTGCATTCTTGTGAGCAGGGTACCTGTCTACAAACTGTCCACAAAACTCCCCCTCCTACCTTACTTATCTCACTGATTTCCTACTACAGCCCAGCCGACACACTTCGCTCTTCTAACACCATCTTGCTCACTCTACTTTGATCTCATGTATTGCCACCAACCTCTTTCTCACATCCTCCCTCTGACCGGGAACTCCCTACCCATCTATAAATACCAGACCACTACACTTCCTACATTCATAACCTTACTGGGGTCACATCGCCTCAAAGAGGGCTTCCCTGATGAAGTCCTTTTTTCCCAACACCCTCTACCTTCTGTGTCACCTATGCACTTGTATCTATGAACTTTAAACAGTTGATATTCACCCTAATCTCACTAAAGTACATTATTTATAGTAATGTCTGTCTTCCCCTCTAGACTGAAAGCTTCTTGGGGGCCGAGAGTGTGTTTTTCAGTTCTGTTGCAGTGTACTCTCACAAGTGCTTAGTAACGTGTTCTGTACATGATAAGTGTTCAATAAATACCACTGGATGACTGATTGAGTACTCTACTCACCCAAGTACTTAATAGAGTGCTCTGCATATAGTAAGGGCTCCAGAGAAACCATTAATTGATCAAATTCAGTTGTTCATCTGTTTAATGCTGTTTTAACACACACCTACACTGGCCCTTGTCTTCCCCATAATCTGATGACGAAAAGTTCACACAAATCTCTAATGTATAATTTTAAATCATTTTTAGATTGCTGAAGAGAGTGCCTGTCTAGGAAGTTCAGTGTTTACTATTTTCTGGAGCTTCAGCAAAGGGATAGGGTTCAGAGAATGGTTTTGTCCCAGGAGTTTCTAAAATATGAACTGTGCTTGAGGATGCTTTGGGGAATTTGAGGAAAGTCACAGAGATATATGCTCAAAATTAACGAACAACATTTAGGTTTCCAGGAGCATTTCAGCCACATCATGTCAAAGCTGAAATCAGCAGCCTTCCATAGTCATGAACACAACTTGACTGATCTTGATTGGATTTATTAATTGCTGTCAAACTTTAATTGTTATTGAATTAATGCCACCTATCCAAGAAGCGTTCTACCCATAAAGCATCTGACTCTAAAATTTGATATCAAAGTTATTTTCTTAAATTTAATCGTGGTTTTAAACATTGTCAAAGATTTCAGGCAATTTGATCTCATGTATTTACAAAGTTCCTTCTCAGAATCTTACCTGGAAAGTTTCCAGTACTCTACCAGTCTCGATTATGGGAGGGAGAGTCAGGCAGAGGAGAGGCCCATTTCATTCCCAGCTTGGTCAGTGGCTAGCGAGTGGAAGGCAATCTGCTACAAGTCAAAACTTTCCTGTGTTGGGCAGCAGTGGCATGAGAGACAGTCAAGAATGGAGATTTGAGCTGACTGCATGGAAGGAGGCAGTGGTAAAGCCCTTGAATATTTTTACCAAGAAAACTCTATGGATACACTACCAGAACAATTGCAGATGGAGGTGGGGCATTCTGGGAGAGATATGTTGGCGTTGCTAGGGGTCTGAGCCGGTTCAACAGCATAAGACAAGATTTACATTGTGGTAACTGGAACTAATTGCTCTTACTGATAAGCAGCGTGGGAAGCAGCATGGCTCAGTGGAAAGAGCCTGGGCTTTGAAGTCAGAGGTCATGGGTTCGACTCCCTGCTCTGCCACTTGTCAGCTGTGTGACTGTGGGTAAGTCACTTAACTTGTCCGTGTCCCAGTTACCTCATCTGTAAAATGGGGATTAATTGTGAGCCTCACGTGGGACAACCTGATTACCCTTTTTCTACCCCAGCGCTTAGAACAGTGCTCTGCCCATAGTAAGCGCTTAACAAATACCAACATTATTATTATTATTCTTACTGATAAATTCTCTTTCTTCTTGTTATGTGTAGAGTACATGTCATCCTTACTGAATATAGTGTTCCACATATAAAGGGTGGGGGGGGAGGTCCAATCAATCACGGGACAATTAATTCTAATATGTGGCATTGTCTTGAGGAAAATCAGTTTCATTTAAGATTAAAGGATATAATCTCACACCAGAGACCTTTCTAAATGGATGTTTAGTTTACATTTAATTTCATTACTATTTTTATAATGAAAGACGGTTCCAAGATGTTTCTGGAAAGTCTTTTTGATGTGCAGTTTTTTGATATGGCATCCATCCATAACATTCATTAATTTTGGCAAATGTGGAAGTAGGCAAGAAATACAATCCAGATAGCCCCCCAAGACCCTCTCCAAAAGAACAAAAAAAATACACACAATTCTACAGATTGCTTCAACCACCCCCACTAAGTAACGGTTTCACAAGGTACTAATAATAACACAAAAAATTGAGTTTAATTTTTCCTTTCTGCACTTTGGTGGAATCACTAACAAGCACACAAAGGCAGAAAGCAAGGAGATGAGAAGTAAAGCACCTGTGACTAAAATATGCACAGCAAGTTGTGATCATTTGAAAAATAATGGCCCATACATTTAAAAATACATATTGTAATTATTTTTTATAGAAAATGTTAGAACCAATGTCTATGTTAGTCAGGAAAAATAATGGAGTTCAATCATTGTTCATCATGTTCAGTCAATGGCCATGACTATCGCCACACAAAACTGGACTAAGAAAAGATAAATTGATTTATTGAGCTATTTCAAAGAGATCTCTTTCTTGCCACTCTCAAATGACAATTCAGTACTCCCAGATTCCAGTATCCAGGAACAACCAACAACGTGAGCTTTCTTATCCTGTTTTTCCAAACTTATAGCCAAGGTCAAGCCTAACAGTTGATAAACTCTGAAGTTTATTGATAACCCAAAAGCCCTACACAGATATATAAATGTAAAAATGCTAAAACTTCTGTAAATATGCTGTGTACCTTTCAACTTAAAAATCAGCCAATAAAAAAATAGCTAAGCTAAGACCAAAAGTTTATCGCAAGATCTATTTCAGCTTTATGATATTATCACTACAATTATATTTGTTTTTAGTAATTTAGAGTAACTTAGATTGTGAGCTCTATAAGGGTAGGCTACATGAATTTTGTTTCTATTGTACCCTCCTATAAGCTTAGAACTGTGGTTCATATTCAGAAGGCATTCAATGAATGCTATTGATAAGATATGATATGATAAAATAAAGATGATTTGAGAATAAAGCTCATTAAAATACTCTTCTCTTTGAAAAAATGAAAATACTAAAAAGCATTGAAAAGGATCATGAACTTTACTTCAGTATGAAATGAACAATAATACTGGTGGTATTTATTAGCATTTACTATGTGCCAGGCACTGTGCTAGTACAGTGCTTTGCACACAGTAAGCACTCAATAATTATGATTGAATGAATGAAAGAATGTACTAAGAGCTGGGACAGATATTCATTCATTCATGAATTCACTCAATTGTGTTTATTAAGAGCTTACTGTGTGCACAGCCCTGTACTAGGTGCTTGGGAGAGTACAATACAACAATAAACTCTTAAGAGCCCATGAGAAAGGGCAGTTTCCTCTAGCTCACAGTCTAGAGGGGGGCACAGATATTTAAATAAAGAAATTACAGATATGTAATTATGTACATATGTGCTGTGGGGATGAGAGGGAGAATGAGGGGAGCTAATCAGGGAATAGCAGAAGGGCGTGGGAGAAGAGGAATGGAGGGCTTAAGTCAAGTAAGCATCTTGGAGGAGATGTGTCTTCAATAAGGCTTTGAGGTGGTGGAGAGCAATTATCTGTCGATTCAATTACATCAAGTTGGACACAGTCCTTGTCCCACATGAGACTCACAGTCTTAATTCCCCATTTGATAGGTGAAGGAACTAAAGCCCAGAGACATGAAGTAACCTGCCCAAGATCACACAGCTGACAAGTTGTGGAGCCAGGATTAATACCCAGGTCGATGCTCTAATAATAATAACAATAATTATGGTATTTGTTAAGTGCTTACTATGTGCAGAGCACTATTCTAAGCGCTGGGGTACATACAGGGTAATCAGGTTGTCCCACGTGGGGCTCACAGTCTTCATCCCCATTTTAAAGGTGAGGAAACTGAGCCACAGAGAAGTTAAGTGACTTGCCCAAGGTCACACAGCTGACAAGTGGCGGAGCTGGGATTAGGACCCACGACCTCTGACTTCCAAGCCCGTGCTCTTTCTGCTAAGCCATGCTGCTCTATCCACGAGGCCATGCTGAATAAAAAGAATGGAGCAAAAAATGAGGTTGATTACAGCAAAAAGAAAAAAAAAAGTGGAAAAGTTGATAGTTTTGTTTTCATTTTGATTCTTCAAAATTTGCAAATAGTCAAAAACATATCAGTGGGTACCTCCCATACATTTCTTAGATGGGCCAATGTTGAAGGGCAAGTGAAAAACATGAAGAGAATTTTGTTCTAGAGATTGGGGTTCATCCAAACACATATGAGCCACAATAACTGAAAAATGAAGTTACTTCATTGGGAGGTAGCCTCATCTTTGGGGGTTTCAATTACAGCCCCAAGACAAATATGGTATACTTGATTTAACTTTATCGAAGCAGCTTAATGAAATGCCAATTTTATATATATATATGTTATATATATATATATATCATAATTATATCAAATCCACTGAAGCTGATGATATTGTCTATTTGTCCTAATTTAAAATGAAGTAATAGCATGAGCAGAATGATTTTAGCAGTCTATTCATCAATATTACCTGTCACATGTGGTGAGGAATAACTAACAAAGAACTACGAAATTTTGAAAACCAAACTCTAGTGTCTTTAACTGAAGGGCAGTTTTATTATGCAACTTTTAAGAAATGTAAACCTTTAATTTTGACACACAACTTTTAGACATCAAAGCAAAATCCTTTGATTTCCCCTTTGACATCAGAAATTATCAGGATAACCTGCAGGCTCAATGAGATTTTTGGAATTATTACAGGCGATTACATTTTCATTTCATGTTCCGGCTTCAAATATTTTGGGGATTAGAAATGTACAGGCACGAATGCAGATTGGAATTCAAAGTACTTTATGAAAGTGAGGCTGAATTTTATAAAGATTTTATAATGGTAGAATTAATTATTAAGTTACTTATTTCATCTTTCAAGTTTGTGTCAAAACACTTGTATATTCTTGTTATGATCTTGATAATAAAATAACATCAATCGGTCAATCAATAAGTCAAAGGTATTTACTGAGTGTGCCGAGCCCTGTACTGAGAGCATGGAAAAATACAATAGATTTGGTAGAAATGATTTCAGCCCAAATGGAGCTTACTGTCTACAGAGAATGCAGACAATGAAATAAATGAGCAGACAGGGGAAATAGTAGAGTATGACGATGTGGACATAAGTATTTGTAGGGCTTGGGTGAGTATCAAAGTGCTTACAGAGTACACAGTTAAGTGCACAAGTGACACACTGGGAAGAGTGGTTGGGAAAATGAAGTCTTAGGGAATGCATCTTGGAAAAGATTGATTTTAGGAATGTTTTAAAGGTGAGTACTAGTATCTTAATATATAAGAAATGTGTTTTCAAATTGCTTTCATCCTAAGCTTCCGAAGAGCACCTAAAAACATATGAGTTACTAAGCAAATGGCAATATCATGGAAATTCTAGCACTACACAAACAACAGTTTGCGGAATTATTGATTTAAGTTGGCAAAAAAAACCGGGCCCGTTTACACATGAATAATGTGGTCATATGCAAGGAACTTTAAGTGCTGTGTATAATGAAACTTTAGAAAAACCTAATTTAAAGTTATCTATTGTGTTGACATAGTCCTTAAGTGCACAGCTTTGAGATAGGACCTATTTCTTTCTATTCCAAGTTAATACAGTGTTCTCCACATAGTAAGCATTCAAATACGACTGATTGATTGACTTATATGCTCATCTTTACATTATCCAGTTCCCTGATTGAATTGGTACTTAAAATAGGTAAAGACCTTCAAATGTATTTTTCTGCACTTAATGGAGGTAGCTGAAATTTTAGACATCCGATCCTACGTTCAATAGCATTCACCTTTTTAAATCAGAAAAAAGGTGAGACAAAAAATCTTCATGAATCCCCAAGTTTCGTTTATGTTAAAGACTAAACTGGAGTGGCAAACGAGACACAATGAAAAGCACTAATCACGGTCTGAGTTGTATTCGCCACAATTTCCCATCCGATTACTTGCTTGTGTTTTCACTGACAGAGAGGATTTGGACATATAGAGGGTTTGGATACGTTGTCCCCTAATAGGTTGCGTAGAGAAGGAGATTTCTACAAACTAGATTCCTTTATCACTGGAGCAGATACCCAGGTCAGATTAAAGTCTATCTGCATCACTCTGTATTAGTGCTATGTTACTCCTTATTACTAATCTCAACTGTTGGCTATCACTTAATCATGCTATTTCCCATTTTACCTATTTTGGGTCTTAATGGATGATATATCCTATATCTTCAGTAAATTCATGGTGATTTCCTTGTTTATTGTCTCAAAATAGTATAAAGCTTCCTGTGGATTCATAAAAATACATAGCCTTTTCTGAAGCCTCCATGTGTTGTTAACCATCACTTTAAAACATCTGCTTTGCCTCGTGTCACTTATTTCCAAATTGATGCTTACAGGTATAAGCATGTTTTCAGAGGGGGGAATACTTTCAATAATGATTAACTCATCAGTTATGAGAGATCTCATTCAGAAACACCTGATTCAGCCAATGATGGTTTATTTAAAATAATAATTTGATACAAATTCTATTTTATGGTGACAAGATGGCCTATTATAAAAACAAAATGAATAAATAATAAAATCAAAACTTAAGTGATTTAGAATGTGCTTTATTGGACTCTTGTTTTTTTAAATAATGAAATTTTAATGTGCTTATGTTAACAGATGCTTGCACTATAACTCTTAATTGTATGCATCTGTAATTTATTAAATTATATTAATGCCTGTCTCCCTTTCTAGACTGTAAACTTGTTGTGGGCAGAGAATATGTGTGTTTATTGTTATATTGTACACCCCCAAGTGCTTAGAGTGCTCCGGATGCAGTAAGCGCTCAATAAATATGATTGAATGAACAGAAAATGTTGAGGCATTAGGATCAGTGACTAGATGTTCAATTAATAATAATAATAATTATGGTGTTTGTTAAGCACTTACTATGTGCCAAGCAACGTTCTAAGCATGGGGGCACTGTTCTAAGCGCTGGGACCCTGCTTGAAATTATATTCTACATACATTGGAATTGTATTTGCAATTGTATTTGCATTTAGTGATATAGAGATTATTTTTATATAATTACACATTTATACCTCTCTTTGTGTATATTTAAATATTAGTATATATGTTTTTCTTTCATATATATATATATATATACATATATAATTCTGGCATTGAAAATACATATTGCATGTAACCAATGACACACCTGTGATGTGTTTGCTCATATATTTATAGAAGCATTCTTTATCTTCATTATGGGACTAGATTTACCATTCAATCTGCTAAACTCCAAAGAGGATTAGGAAAGGACACCTTCAACTCTAAGTTAACTTTCGATGCCATCATAAAGACATTTAAGGTTGTCTGTTAATTTCTCAGCCACATTTCTTAACCACATTTGCTTAGCAATTCCCAGAGCCCTTGTTTGATGATAGTCTCAAATGGTATAGCAGTCTTGGTGTTGCTCTCTGCACTTGTACTGCGTTTTTGTCTGAAGCCACATTGTGAATCAGGAAGTGCACAGTTAACTCTGCTTTTCAGGGGTCCATTCAATCAATCAATCTTATTTATTGAGCACTTACTGCGTGCAGAACACTGGACCAAGAGCTTGGGAGAGTACGATATGACAGAGTTGGTAGACATGATCCCTGCCCATAAAGAGCTACCTGTATAGAGGAAGAGCTGACAGAAGGATTCTGATTAGTATCTTGCCAGCCATGGAAAATGCTGAAGAGAAAGGTGAGTGATCCAAATTGTATGCACACTAAGTGTTGAAATCTACATTTCAAATATGGTAAATTGTGGTATTTGTTAAGCGCTTACTATGTGCTTAAGCATAGTGAAGCATCGAGAAGCAGCGTGGCTCAGTGGAAAGAGCCTGGACTTGGGAGTCAGAGGTCACGGGTTCGAATCCCAGCTCTGCCACTTGTCGTCTGTGTCACTGTGGGCAAGTCACTTCACTTCTCTGTGCCTCAGTTACCTCATCTGTAAAATGGGGATTAACTGTGAGCCTCACGTGGGACAACCTGATTACCCTGTATCTACCCCAGCGCTTAGAACAGTGCTTGGCACATAGTAAGCGCTTAACAAATACCAACATTATTATTATTATGTGCAAATACTGTTCTAATAATAATAATAATAATAATAATGTTGGTATTTGTTAAGCGCTTACTATGTGCCGAGCACTGTTCTAAGAGCTGGGGTAGACACGAGGGAATCAGATTGTCCCACGTGGGGCTCACAGTCTTAATCCCCATTTTACAGATGAGGTAACTGAGGCACAGAGAAGTGAAGTGACTTGCCCACAGTCACACAGCTGACAAGTAGCGGAGCTGGGATTTGAACCCTTGACCTCTGACTCCAAAGCCCGTGCTCTTTCCACTGAGCCTGGGGGACACAAGGTGATCGGGTTGTCCCACGTGGGACTCACAGTTTTAATACCCATTTGACAGATGAGGTAACTGAGGCACAGAGAAGTTAAGTGACTTGCCCAAGGTCAAACAGCTGACTAGCGGCAGAGCGGAGATTAGAACCCGTGACCTCTGACTCCCAAGCCCGCGCTCTTTCCACTGTGCCAAGCTGTAGTCTTTAGAATGATATATTATTCCAAAAGGAGAGTGGAGGCCTGTGTGAGCTAGAATCAATGGTAATTACTGAGTGCATATTGTGTGCAGAATGCTGAACTGAACATTTGGGAGTACAGTATAACAGTTCTGGTAGATGCATTCTCTGCCCACAACAAGCATACAGTCTAGAGGGGGAGACACACATTAATTACAGACACAATTTACAGACCTATACATAAGTAATTTGGGGCTGAGGGTGGCGCAAATAAAGGGTGCAAATCCAATGGAAAGGTCAATACAGATGGGAGTGGTAAAAATAAATAACGAAGACATAAATCGGGGAAAGATTCCCGGAGGAGATGCCCTTTTGAATAAGATTTTGAAGGTGGGGAGGCTGATTTAACTGTCAGATATTAATGTGAGGGAATTCCAGGAGAGGCAGGGCATGGTCAAGGGGCTGGTGGCAACATAGATGAGATGATAGGATAAGGAGCAGAAAAACAGAACAATTTACAAATATTTAAATCCTCTAAATAAATGACATTATTTAATGAAACATGTTCCTGGATTATTTCCCAATGAAGTTACCTGACCATATTTATTACCAAATACTAGTTTAGTATTATTCTTATATGAAAATTTTGCCTTTAGTTGGATAATTTTCAGGGAAAATCAAGTCGGGACTATGCAACCAGCCAATTGGGGTATTCAGGATTTTACGTATTCAAACAACTCCAGGTTGATTTGTAACTTTCTTTTAAAAATCCAAGTCTGTCTTGTTAGACGGTCATATTGATTTTCTTCTTACGCATAACTGCAAAAGACATTTAATGTTACAGAGTAGCAGGGGGCAAAACAAATCAGAAAAATGTAGCTTTATGGGTATAAAACTAGGACTTTTATGATTTGATATTCCAATTTCTTCTCTTCCTGTTTGGTTTCTTGACTTTCTACCTAAGCCTCTGCACCTACGGGGATCCACAATTTCAGCAAGAAACAGCAGGTAGATTGAGGCTAAGAAAAGTACTCAATTTTGGTAGATTCTTGGTAAATTTGTTTTACCGAGAAAAATAACCTAGAATAAATGTAAATTTATAAATCAGCAGTATAACCTTTCTTCCTCCTCTGAACATTCTTTATGACAGTTTGAGACTTTAGTAGCAAAGAAATTATGATTTGGGATTGGAGGTTGAATGGTTCATTTTTTTTCTATCATAAATACTAGAGCCATGAGTCAATTTTGAGCAATGAGGCATAGGGCTTGCATATGTTCAGTACAAATTTACAGCCTACTGAAACAATCATGTTGGCAATCTAAAAGCCAACCAAATACCCATATGGCTCCTCAACTTCTCACCCTTTGTGTTTCAAAATGCAACTGCATCTCTCCTTAATGTAACTGGAATAGGGAAGAATTACTAATTACAGATAATACTGCACAAACATAGTACATTAGGCTGAATCCCAAATATCAATGCATCAAATTCTCAAGGCTCAAATGAAACAGGTCCTTTCCAAAACTCAAAGGCAAGAAAATGACCAAATGCATTAGAAATTAGTGGAAAGCGATATTTTAAATTTCTATCCAACCAAGTTTGAAGAAGCAGCATGGCCTAGTAGGAAGAGCATGGACCTGGGAGTCAGGGAACCTGGGTTGTGACACTGCTGTGCCACTTATCCGCTGTGTGACCATGGGCAAGTCCCTTAATTTCTCTGTGCCTTGGTTTCCTCACCTGTAAAAATGGTGATTCAATACCACTTTCCCACTCCTACTTAAATTGTAAGCCCCCTGTGGGACAGGGACTGTATCTGACCTGATGATTTTGTATCTATCCCAGTCCTTCTTACAGTGCTTAGCACATAGTAAGTGGTTGATAAGTATCACTATTATCACTAAAAGTTATGTGTGAGTTTAAATCATTTGGATCCATCCCAAATCGGGGGAGAAATATTCAAAATATCAAAAAACAATGCTTCTACACAGTGAGCATTGTACAGCCTAGAGCATGTGCACTGACACTTTTACCAAATGCTTTAGACCCAGTTAGATTTAACCACTTTACCCTATAGAGAAGCAGTGTGGCTCAGTGGAAAGAACACGGGCTTGGGAGTCAGAGATCATGGGTTCTAATCCTGAGCAAGGCACTTAACTTCTCTGTGCCTCAGTTACTTCATCTCTAAAATGGGGATTAAGACTGTGAGCCCCATGTGGGACAACCTGATTATCTCCCCCAGTGCTTAGAACAGTGCTTGGCATATAATAAGCCCTTAACAAATGCCATCATTATTATCATTATTATTACCACTTGATGGGATAAAGTGAAAATGATGCCTATCAATCAATCATATTCACAGAGGGCTTCCTATGTGCAGAGCACTATACTAAGCGCCTGGGAGAATAAGCATGTTCCCTGCTCTTAATTCATTCAATAGTATTTATTGAACTTGGAATGAACAAGTCGGCAACAGATAGAGACAGTCCCTGCCCTTTGACGGGCTTACATTCTAATCGAGGGAGACAGACAGACAAGAACAATGGGACAGATCCATTAAAGACCATTGATTTATGATAGGAATGAAAAGCAGGGTTGGAAAACACGCCTACCAAGAAAGTATGAAAAGTGGATATATTAGAGCATTCCCATTTGAAATGGTTTGCTCGAAAACAATCAGGACCACATTTTTTTTGTTCTTTGATGTTAATTCTTTTTCGATGCATAGAAAATACAGGTATGCGCTAACGTAATGAGACACTCCATACTAAATGAGTAGCTGCCACTAATTCCAACTGATTTCATCTATCATTAATAGTTATGGGAAGGAGTTGCAAGAAGGAATAAGATGTGACGTATTTGTCTACTCAGTTGTCCTTGTGTGTCGAAGCTTAGGAACTATTCCAAGACCTACATACATACATGTTCAGAATGTATGAATAACTCATACAGTTCAGATATGAATTGTGATTCGATTCTTTGATGATGAGAATTTCAGTGGCAATTAATGACCACTGCCATTTTTATGAAATAGTTTGAGGTAAATCTAAGACAGTCATTTAAGTGCAATGCTTTAAGCATATTTACTTTTATGGTATTTGCTCAGAGCTTTCAATGTGCCAGGAGCTTGCTATCTACTAAGCACTGGGATAGATGCAAGCTAATCAGATTGGATGCGGTCCAGGTATGACATGGGGCTCACAGATTGAATCCCCATTTTACAGATGGGGTAACCAAGGCCCAGAGGAGTGAAGTGATTTGTCCAAGGTCTCTCACAGAAAATGGTGGAATCGGGATTAGAATCCAGGTCCTCCTTACTCCCATGAGAAGCAGCGTGGCTCAGTGGAAAGAGCCCGGGCTTGGGGGTCAGAGGTCATGGGTTCGAATCCCGGCTCTGCCACTTGTCAGCTGTGTGACTGTGGGCAAGTCACTTCACTTCTCTGTGCCTCAGTTCCCTCATCTGTAAAATGGGGATGAAGACAGTGAGCCTCATGTGGGACAACCTGATTACCCTGTATCTACCCGAGCACTTAGACCAGTGCTCAGCACATAGTAAGCGCTTAACACATGCTAACATTATTATTATTAGGCCTTGTTGCTTCTAACTGTTCTATGTGCTTTTCATAACTTCCTTGATCTTGCTTAATATTGCAAAGTCTTCGGCTGTTTTCTTGAAAATAACAACATATTAAATTGTCATGCCATATTCTAAAGAAAATCCTGTGTGTCTTGTCTTATGCTGTCGAGTCATCTCTGACCCATAGCGACTCGATGGACGCATCTCTTCCAGAATGACCCTCCTCCCCCTATAATCATTCTGATAGTGTATCCCATAGAGTTTTCTTGGTCAAAACACACAAGTGGCCTACCATTGTCTTTTTCCACACAGTAAACTCGAGTCTCCACCCTCGATTTCTCCCTGGCTGCTACTTCTCAGCACACGTGAGTTTTGACTTGTAGCAGAGTGCCTTCCACTCGCTAGCCACAGCCCAAGCTAGGGATGGAATGGGCATGCCTCTGCTTGACTCTCCCTCCCAAAGCCATGACTGATAGAGTACTGGAAACTCTCCAGGTGTGATCCTGAGAGGGGCCTATATAGACATGAACATGAAGGAAAGTATCTTCAAAAATATTGTGGACAACTCGATTTTGATGATTCAAATGTTGGTGACTATAAAACAGAGAAATAAATGTGTTTCTACTCCAGAATATGTTAATATCCTGACATTACGTTGCTGTGTCTGTAGTTTATGCTGTCAAGGAGTCCTCTCAGCAAACCTGAAAGGGTGGTTAGGGAGGTAGAGAAGGTTTCTTTGAACGGTAGCCTTAGAAACAACCACAGGGCTTCCCGATCATTGCGTCTGATGCTTTTCATAATCTGTTTTTCTGATTCTACAGATTGTTGACAGAGACTGGCTGTCTAACTGCCCAGGCTCCAACTAGAAGCAGATCCGCAACTAAGAGAGATTGATGGATAACATGGATAAGAAAGAAGCTTCCACATTGGACCTGCTCCTTTCTGGGAACTACATCTTCCAACTGGTTGAAGGATTACTTCCCCTAGATTTCTGGTAAGAGCTGAGACCAGAAAATTGATATCTAGGATTACAGCCAGCCAATCAGTGAGTCAAACATATAATAGATATACAAGACAGGAGAAGTTTCTGAATTTTGGTCTTCACTTCTTTTCTCTTCGAATCTCTGACATGTGATTATCTTCCTCCATGAGGCCAAATGTGAATTTAGGTCAATCGCATTTGCTCTGACCCACTGAAGCTTGCATGATATTTGAAGATTGTGCAGTTAACAGAGAAGTGGCATGGCCCTTTGGAAAGAGCATGGGCCTGGGAGTCAGAAGAACCTGGGTTCTAATCCCTGGACTGCTACGTGCCTGCTTTGTGACCTTGGACAAGTCACTTCACTTCTCTGGGCCTTAGTTACTTCATCTGTAAAACGGGGATTAAGACCGCGAGCCCCATGTAAGGCAGGGACTATGTCCAACCTGATAAACTTGTATCTTCCCCAGGGCTTAGAACAGCAGTTGGCACATAGTAAGCCCTTGACAAATACCCTTATTATTATTATTATTTCTATAAAGAGTTTATATGATTAGAGAATTCTACATATTTAGGTTTACCCTGTCTCTTTCCTTTCATTCTTTACCATAATGCTAAAATCTTTTCTACCATTCATTCATTCAAGTGCATTTACTGAGGGCTTACAGTGTGCAGAGCACTGTATTAAGTGCTTAGAAAGTACAATCCAGCAATAACGATAGATAATCCCTGCCCACACTGAGTTTATAATCTAGAAAGGGCGGAGACAGACATCAAAACAAGTAAACAGGCAACAATATAAAGAAATAGAGTTATAGATATATACGAAAGTGGTGTGGGGTGGGACGAGGGAGGGAAGAGCAAAGGGAGCGAGTCAAGGTGATGTGGAAGGGAGGTGGAGCTGAGAGCTTCAGTAGGGCTTTGAAGGCGGGGGGGAATTGTGAATGTTGGGCAGATTTGAGGAAGGAGGGCATTCCAGACTAGGGGTCGATGGCGGGATATGTGAGAAGGAGGCAGAGAGAAAAGGTTAGCACCAGAGGAGAGGAGTGTGCGGGTTGGGATGTAGAAGGAGGGAAGGGAGATGAGGTAAAAAGGGGCAAGGTGATGGGAGAGCTTTGAAGCCAATAGTGAGGAGTTTTTGTTTCATACGGACGTTAATAGGCAACCGCTGGATATTTTTGAGGAAGGGGTGATATGCCAAGAATGTTTCTGTAGAAAGATAATCTAGGCAGCATAGTGAAGTATGGACAGAAGTGGGGAGAACCAGGAGGTTGAGAGGTCAGAAAGGAGGCTGATGCAGTCATCTAGTTGGGATAGGATGAGTGACTGTACTAATGTGGTAACGGTTTGGATGGAGAGGAAAGGACGGAGCCAAGCGATGTTGTGAAGGTGAGATCGGCAGGCTTTGGTGAAGGATTGGATATGTGGGGTGAACGAGAGAGCAGAGTCAAGGATGATACCAAGGTTGTGGGCTTGTGAGACGGGAAGGATGGTCGTGCCATCTACAGTGATGGGCAAGTCAGGAGAGGACAGGGTTTGGGAGGGAAGAAAAGGAGCTCTGTCTTGGACATGTTGAGTTTTAGGTGGTGAGAAGACAATCAAGTGGAGATGTACTGAAGACAGGAGGAGATGTGAGCTTGGAGGGAGGGAGAGAAGAATAGAAGTATCATACTTTCAGAAGTAGTTGGCTAGGATATTAGGAAAATCCCAATGAGCTGGTAGCCATCACTCCGAAGCTTCTTGGAACTACACAGCAGCATTTTCTCAAAATCCTTGCCCTTTCCATTTTGCTGACCAACTTTCATACTGTTGATTTAATAATGTTGGTATTTGTTAAGCGCTTACTACGTGTACAGCACTGTTCTAAGCACTGGGGGAGATACAGAGTCATCAGGTTGTCCCATGTGAGGCTCAAAGTCTTAATCCCCATTTTACAGATGAGGTAACTGAGGCACAGAGAAGTTGTGACTTGCCTACAGTCACACAGCTGACAAGTGGCGAGTTGGGATTCGAACCCATGACCTCTGACTCCCAAGCCCGGGCTCCTTCCACTTAGCCATGCTTTAGACTGCGATTTCCAGCACGAATACAGAAAATTTGGGATTAACCCCAGATAGCTTTCCTATCATTTGCCTTACTTTACAAAGTTTCACAAACTCCATCTGGATTACATTTGTCTTCTAAGGGGCAGCACTCTGATACATGAGATTTTGAAGAACACATAACCCAGGCCCCAAATTTCACTTGACAACCTGAAACATATATTCAACTGGGGCTTGCAGACCTGATACAAATGTTTTTAGAAAAAGCTTTAAATAAGAAATTTCTCTTCCTCTCCTGAACTATTACAAAAATACAATCTATATTTTTTTCTGATTTCACACTACATGACAGTTATAGCAAAATTCAGCATCAGCATATAAAATGGTGAACAGAAAAATTATATATCACCGAAACCACGAGTGGATCATGTGGAATTGAAAATAAACTACACTGAATTTGTACTCAATACTTTAAAATACTACATTCTCAATATGGCTTGACAGCTGATTAAAATATAGGGATATAATGAAACTTGTCATTTCTGCTCACTGGTTCAAAGCAAAAGAAACTGAAAAAAATGGACAAGGCTTAGCTGACCTGTTAAAGTAGTTCAGCATGCCTCTTGGAAGGAAATCAGTTTAGGGAGTTTATACCCACCTCTAAGCAGGGAATATATGTTTAGGGAGGTTTTCAAGGGGCCCCAAGCACAGTTTTTCTTTGTCCAGTTGCAAAATGATAGGCTGCCCCATATAGTTTAAAGGAAATTCTTCTAGCCTCCCAGAATAAGAAGCAGAACTAGAGCATTGCAAAGCCTTCTGCATGGAAGAAAAGCCATTTTAAGGCTCACACTAATCTTTCATGAAGCCTTGTCTGCACTCTCTGTTAGAAACTAAAAATAACGTGGGGTGATACATGAATGCGCAATGAAATATTAAAGCTGTTCATTGAATTTGGAGGAAGGTCCTTACTGTTCAAATTGGGAAATTACAAAAATGAATGTGAATTTATTAAATTCATCAGGAACCTAATCCCTTGTGTCTGTCGACTATTGAAAAAAGACTGACAGACATCAAAAATCCTGAAGGAGAAACTGGATGTGCTAAGAACATTTTTTCTTTTTCCTGGCCTGAATCTAGAGCACCCCGCTGTAGGAATAATTCCAAAACATACCGTCCAGCAGCTTCTATGACCTGAATATTATCACAATTTAATGTGCAATGAATTTTTAAAGATATTTAGGCCCAGAATCCTGGGCCCCATTCAATATTTTTATATTCTAAACTGTTACAATGCCATAGGTTCATAGCCCACTGCCTACTTGCACTGGTCCCTTCTGCCTCTCTTTATGCCTGTAGTCAGCCTGTGGCACCCCTCCCCTAGTTATGGAATCAGAGTCTGCATTTCCTTTTTCCTGGAGAAGAGAAGGTTTGGGCCTCAGGTCAGAGGGCAAAGAGCAGCAGCAGTAATGATTGTAAGCACTTAGTTGGCAGAGCTCATGTGTACCAATGCTATTATATTGTAATAATAATAACAACGGTAATTGTGCTATTTGTTAAGTGCTGACTATGTGCCAGGCACAGTATTAAGCACTGGAGTGGATATAAGCAAATTGAATTGGATACAGTCCCTGTCCCGCATGGGGCTCACAGTCTTAATCCCCGTTTTACAGATGAGGTAACTGAGGCACAGAGAAGTGAAGTCATTTGCCCAAGGCGACACAGCACGCAAGTGGTGGAGCCAGCATTAGAACCCCTGACCTTCTGACTCTAACCACTGTGCCATGTACTGCACTCACAAAACCTTTATATCAATAAACTGAAAAGATTTCTAGTCACCTTAGATAGGGTGGGGTTGTGTTTATTATGAGATGGGTCTCTAGATTCAGAATTAGAGATTGAGGCAGAGAGATGGAATGAATGAATTAATCACTCAGTCTGTGTACAGAGTACTCTACTACGAGGTTTGGAGAGTACCATACAACAGACTAGTAGCATCAGTCATAATAAAGGTATTTATTGAGTGCTTACTGTTTGCAGAGTACTGTATTAAGCACTTGGGAGAGTACAATAAAATAGAGTTTGTAGATGTGAGCCCCACCCACAAGGAATTTACAGTTTATGCAATGAGATGGAAATTAAATTGCAGAGAGGGGGAAACCTCAATCTGCATCTAACTTCTCATACTGTTTTAGATAATCCACATGAAATCATGGGAATTCAATAATAAGAACAATACTAATAACTGTGACATCTCTTAAGTATACACTCTGTGCCAAGCAGTGTACTAAGCAATGGAGGAAGATATGAATGAATCAGGTAGGTCCAGTATCCCACTTAGGGCTCACTGTTAAGCAGGAGAGGGAACAGGCACTTATTCCCCATTTTTAAGATAAGAAAACTGAGGCACAGACAAGTTAAAGTTAGACAAGTTAAACGACTTGCCTAGAGAAATACAGCAGGCAGGCGGCAGAGCTGGAATGAGAACCCAGGTCTTCTAATTTCCAGGCCTGCTTGGTCCACTAGGCCAGATTGCTTTTCAATTAACTGGTTACGCTCTCTCATGCAGCGGTAAAGATTGACAAATAGCTTGGCAAAGACATGTCACCTACAGCAAATGTCCATTATCCATTTTATTTGGGACTCAAGTGCATTCAATAATGAAAATAAAAATGATAAAAACTGACCACAATTAGTTGGATCCCTATCTAAAATAGCAACATAATAGTAATAATAATGATATTTATTAAGTGATTACTATGTAACGAGCATAGACGTAAGGCTGAAGTAGACATACTTTCATGGGTTTTCAAATGCCCCTTTCAGGATAGCGACACAGTAGTTGCAGTACGAACCAAAAAATGCAAAGGAGACAGCAAGATGATGCTCATGGAACATTCTGAATATATAAAATTGTATCAAAAATGGATAGTGATTTTTATAATTCGTATATTTGTGTCAACTATATAACTGTTAGGTTTGTCACTGACTGATTTTATAGCCCCATATTAACACGGAATTCTCTGGAAAAAATGCTTGGGAAAGGACATGCTATAAAGTGTCATAAATCTAAATTGAATTGTAAATTCACTACGAAGGGAGTGAATTTAATGCTGTGCTCTGAAAACCATTTAGAGGACTGTTGGCATTTAATAAATATTGAATGAAAATATCAGAGCAGAGTAATTCTTAATGCACAGTTAATTAAGAGAAGATGTTATGATCGGGGAGTTGCACAAGTCTAAAAAACTTCCCATTTTATTGTTTCAGGGCTTAGTTCTAGATTCTTATATACATTTAATAATGATAATGATGGCATTTGTTAAGCACTTACGAAGCACTTGCGAAGCACTGTTCTATGCGCTGTGGAGGATACAAGGGGATCAGGTTGTCCCACATGGGGCTCAGAGTCTTAATCCCCATTTTACAGATGAGGTAACTGAGGCACAGAGAAGTTAAGTGACTTGCTCAAAGTCACACAGCTGACAAGCGGCAGAGCCAGAATTAGAACCCATGACCTCTGACTCCCCAGCCTGTGCTCTTTCCACTGAGCCACACATCAGCATGGGTTGCATCTATTCTATCTTGGGAGCGTCTAAGTAGGAATTCAAACAATAATCTATTTTTCCAAGATACATACCCTCTAGTAGCAGTACTAATAATATTTTTTAAGTGCCAAGTTTGTATGGAACACAGTGCTAAGTACTGGGAGAGTAGATATTGTCCCTGCCCCTTGGGGGGGCCTCTAGGTATCCTTGTTTCTTATAAGGGTAAAATGCCTTTATCAATCAAGCAATGGTATTTACTGAGTGCTTAGTATGTGCAGAGCACTGTACTAAGTGCTTCAGAACGTGCAATATAAGAGAATTAGTAGACATGTTCCCTGCTCAAAATGAGTTTACAGTCTAGAGGGGGAGACAGATGATAATCCGAATAAATAAGTTATTTATACTATATAATTTAGTGCAGTGAGGTCGGGGCAAATACCAAACGTCCAAAGGTCACAGATCCAAGTGCATAGATGTGAACCTTTGTCAGGATTCCCAGGTAATTTTATTGTTCAGGATTTCTGGGGAATGAGTTAATAATAATAATAATAATGTTGGTATTTGTTAAGTGCTTACTATGTGCATAGCACTGTTCTAAGCACTGGGCTAGATACAGGGTAATTAGGTTGTCCCACGTGAGGCTCACAGTCTTCATCCCCATTTTACAGATGAGGTAACTGAGGCACAGAGAAGTTAAATGACCAGCCCACAGTCACACAGTTGACAAGTGGCAGAGCTGGGAATGATGATGTTGGTATTTGTTAAGCGCTTACTATGTGCCGAGCACTGTTCTAAGCACTGGGGTAGACACAGGGGAATCAGGTTGTCCCACGTGGGGGTCACAGTCTTAATCCCCATTTTACAGATGAGGTAACTGAGGCACAGAGAAGTTAAGTGACTTGCCCACAGTCACACAGCTGACAAGTGGCAGAGCCGGGATTCGAACCCATGACCTCTGACTCCAAAGCCCGTGCTCTTTCCACTGAACCACGCTGCTTCTCCAACCACGCTGGGAATCACACCCATGACCTCTGACTCCCAAGCCCGTGCTCTTTCCACTGAGCCATGCTGCGTCTCTGAGTTGCCTGGGCCCAAACTCAGTAGCCCCAAAACTCAGGCTGGACAAATAATAATGATAATAACAACGATGGTATATGTTAAGTACTTACTATGTACCAGGCACTGTACTAAACACTGAGGTGGATATAAGCAAATCAAGTTGGACCCAATCCCTGTCCCATGTGGGATTCACAGTCTCAATCCCCATTTTACAGATGAGGCAACTGAAGCACAGAGAAGTGAAGTGATTTGTCCAAGGTCACACAGCAGGCACATGGCAGAGCTGGAATGAGAGCTTTTAACCTTCTGACTCCCAGGCCCAGGCTCCATCCACTATGCCGTGGGATATCCCCAAGATAGTTCCGTGTTTTTAATCTGTAATTCCACCACACTGATCTCTTTCCTTGCCCCAGAGGGAACGGCTATTTACAGCAGAATTTGCGGCTGGCTCTGCTGGTTGTCATTTGAGGGGGCTGTTACTGAACCCAAGCCATGAGTTTGTGGGTTGAGTCACACCTTGGCAGAGTAATAATCTCCTTGTTATTTCAGCTCTGGCTCTCTGCAGCTACACTGGTAGTAGAAATGATATTAAAATATTACAAGAAAACTTGCCAATTCATCCTTACATTGAAAACATAGCTGAAAGATATTAAAATATATCTGAAATCCACTATTTAAAACTGAACATCTGTCTTTTTAACACGAGGGACAGGGTGGGGACTGTAATTTAAGGGGTTTAAAAAAAGCCTTAAGAAACCAATAGGGGGTCGTCCCTATGCAAAACATGTACAGGATTTTGACAACAAACCTTTCCTTTGAAAGAGAGTCATTTCATTTGAAATGCAGGTAATTGACCTGAACCTTCCTTGCGTGAAATAATCTGAAAATGACAACAAAAATTCTGCTTTGTCACTCCCAGATCTTGTAGACTTCGGGTGGTTATTCTGCTGTGGCTTTTCTCTTTGTTCCAGTTGAAAATCTTGATCCTCCCTCAAAATATCTGAGGCACCAAGGAGGAAGTGCCGGGGTTCAAGGCAGCTAAGCATGAGCAGGTGGTGGTAGAGGCTTAAGGGTAGAAGCCTAGTATATGGATCACACTCATCTGTAAATCCAGAGTCTGGGGCATCGTATCATTGTTGGCATAAAGCTGAGGCCAGGTGGGTTTGTGTGAAATTGGATATTCTGCCCTCACACTGATGTTAACTGCCCACTCTGGAAAAAAATTCTCGGGGATAAGAAATGAAGAGATTATAGTAAATGTTGCAAGCCCCCTTGTGGCTCAGTAGAAAGAGCCCGGGCTTGGAGTCAGAGGTCATGGGTTCGAATCCCAGCTCTGCCACTTGTCAGCTGTGTCTCTGTGGGCAAGTCACTTAACTTCTCTGTGCCTCAGTTACATCATCTGTAAAATGGGGATTAACTGTGAGCCTCATGTGGGACAACCTGATTACCCTGTATCTACCCCAGCGGTTAGAACAGTGCTCTGCACATAGTAAGCGCTTAACAAATACCAACATTATTATTACCATCTTCTCTGTTGGGTACTATGAAGCTAATCTGAATTAAGGGACAGAGATCCTCATGTCTGGTGAATTCCCAAAGACTGATTATTTCAGAAGAGACTTTACAAAGCAACTATTCCCTTTCCCAACTCCCTAAAGCCCTTCAACACTTATGAAATACGCAGTGCCATTTATAAAAAGACCAGATTCAAAAAATTCATATCTTCTTGGAAGGAGTCTATTTTAAAGAACTCCCAGCATTAACACTTCAAAATCTGACTCTGTTTTGTCTTCCACTTCCATTGGGGTTCTTTCTCAACCCTACTCCTACCATCACGAGTCGTAGGATGGACTTTTTTCCCAGAGGCAGAGAAATAGAGTGAGGCACTCCCTAAAAAGGCTGAATTTAGATTGAAATTTTCAGTCACTTGCACTGGCCTTTGGGTGACTCTTTCAGACCATAAACTCAGTCTGTTCTGACTCAGAAAGGTATGCAAGTCATGAAAACAAGATTCTTGCACAAAAATCCCTTTGCTTCCAATTTCCTGGAATTAAAACCAAATGCTTAACACAGGGCTCTGCACACAGAAAGCACTGTTTTTTTTTAAATTGCATTTGTTAAGCACTTACTATGTGTCTTGCCCAGTATTAAGCACTGGGGTCGATACAAAATAATCAGGTTCAACACGATCCATCCCACAGAGGGCTCACAGTCTTAATCCCCATTTTACAAATAAAATGGAGATTACTGAGGCACAGAGAAGTTGAGTGACTTGCCCAAGGTCACAAAGCAGACAAGTGCTGGAGGCAGAATTTGAATGCAGGTCCTCTGATTCCCAGGTCTGTGCTCTTTCCACTAGGCCACATTGCTTCTCTAAGTGGCCGCTAGGACATTAGCCTGTTGTGTGACCTTGGGCAAATTGCTGTGCCTCACCTTCATTTGTAAAATTGCAAAATAAATGAATAAATAAAAACCAATGATTGATTAAAAACAAAAAAAGTTCATAGCTGAGCTCCATTTGATCAATTAGTCGTATTTATTGAGCTCTTACTGTGTGCAGAACACTGTTTTAAGTGTTTGTCTTGTCTTATGCTATCAAGTCATCTCTCACCCATTGCAATCTTTTGTACATCTTTTCTCTAAGTAGCATGATGAAATTTAAGAACTGTAGTATTTGCTAAATGGTTACTATGTGCCAAGCATGGTACTAAGGGCAGAGGTAGGGACAAGATAATCAGGTCGGACAGAGTCCCTGTCCCACATGGGGCTCGCAGTCCAAGTAGGAGGGATCACACGTACTGGATCCTCATTTAACAAATGGAAATGGAGGTCATGGGGTGGTGACCTGCCCCATGTCACACACAAGACAAGTGGCAAAATTTGGGATTAGAACCCAGGCCTTCTGATTCTTATGTCTGTGCTCTTTCCACTAGACCCTGCTGCCCCAATTTACTATTTACCACTTCCCTTGTTTGAAAGCCCTTTCACTTGATTCATTTTTCTTCTTCCCAAGTCAAACTCTCCCACCCATCTTCTCAGCACTTAGTCACTCAATTTGCAATTTATTTTACAGCACTTCTGTACATACAGATTGACATAGTCTACTATTTATGTACTCATTCATATATACATCCACTTTTCCATTCCCTTTTCCTTTTCTCTGTAATTATGTTGTGTCTCTCTACCCCACCAGGTAGAAAGCCTTTTAAGGGCAGGATCATTTTCTTACAAATCTCCTGTACTCTCCCAAGGCTTAGTGCAGTGCTCTGTACACAAAAGACACACAACAGTCATCAGCTTTCCCCTTCCTACCTTACTGATCTATTACTAGACAGTCCAGCCCACACACTTTACTGCTCTAGCACCAGCTTGCACACTTAGCCTTGATCTTGTCTACCTCTCCATCGACCCTTTTTTCCATATCCTCCCCATTCTGGAATTCTCTGCCTCTCCATATACACCAGACCACAGATCCCCCTGCTTTCAAAGACTTATTTAGGTCACATCTCCTCCAAGAGGCCTTCCCTTATTAAGCCTTCTTTTTCCTGACTCCCTCTCCCTAATGCATCACCTGTGCACTTGGGTCTGTACCCTTTGGACACTTTGGATATTCACCCCACCCTCAGCCCCACAGCACTTATGTACATATCCATAATATCCATGTGCTTACTCCGGTGTTCTGCAAATCCTAAGTGCTTAATAAATATCATTAACTGATTGACTGATTAGTTAAGCATTTATAATAATAATAATCTTGGTATTTGTTAAGTGCTTACTATGTGCAGAGCACTGTTCTAAGCGCTGGATACAGGGTAATCAGGTTGTCCCACGTGACTCTCACAGTTAATCCCCATTTTACAGATGAGGTAACTGAGGCACAGAGCAGCTAAGCGACTTGCCCACAGCCACATAGCTGACAAGTGGCAAAGTCGGGATTCGAACCCATGGTCTCTGACTCCAAAGCCTGGGCTCTTTCCACTGAACCATGCTGCTTCTCTGCTTATAAGCCAATCACTGTACTAAATACTGAGGTAGCTTCAAGATAATCAGGTAGGAAAGAGTCTCTGTCCCACCTGGGGCTCAATGACTTAGCAAGAGGGAAAGTAGGCACTGAATCCTCATTTTACAGATGAGAAAACTGAGACATAGCAAAGCTAACTGACTTGCTCAAGGTCAAATGGCAGGTAAATGAAAATCCAGGCTTGGAAAGGTCCTCTGACTCCCAGGCCTGCCTGTGCTGTTTTCACTAGGTCACTCTGCTTCTCAATGCCACTTATCGATTGACTGAGAAAGGAAACAGTTCTGATTTTGCCATTAGGAAACACAGACCATTGAATTATTTTATAGAAAGGAGCATTGGCTTAAGCCTCTGAGGACTGAAACATGGTTTCCATGATCTGCCTAAGAAAATGCCACTGAACCAAGGCCAAATTCTCAACGTAATGATTACATCAACCAATAGACGCATTAATTTTTTGTAACCTATTCCACAAAGAGTAATGGGATAGCAAAGGTTGCCAAGTTTTCATTTTGAGTGTGGGGAAGAGGGTAGATGGCAGGGAAAGAAGGTATGGAACAGATAACTAGACCTCATCAGTTAAAAAAAAAGAAGAGGAGAAAAAGAGGTACAGCCAATCTCCCAAGAAGTAGCCAGAAAACTAGAGAGATGTTCAATCCATTGCATTTTTGTCTCCAAAAATACCCCTAGAGTTAGAGACAGCTGGTGAAATTAGAGCCAGGGAACCAGAGAAAGAAAGCCAAAGGGTTGTCTCTGCCAGTCATCCAGACACAGAGCAGAGTTGACTCTAAGGATGCAGAGAAACAGGCTGGGAAGAGATACCCAGGGGCTGTGGTCAGAGAACCAGAGACAGACTTGGAGAGGGACATGGAAAGACAGGAGCACAGAGACAAAAATCGAGACAGAGGCAAGACTGTGGGGGAATAAAGGAAGAGAGAGGAAGAGCAGACAGAGAAAGAGACAGAGGAACAAGAACAGGTTCATCTGCATTTTCTTCTGGATGTACAGCTTGGTATTCTAGGGAAAGTCTATCAAGATTTGGTGCTCAATGGGAAAAATGCACTAATACCTAAACCATCAAGCTGATCTGCTAGATCTTCTCCCAGCCCTATAAGAGATGGTTTGGGATAGATCATAAATAACTTTGCCCTCACAGCCTTAATCCTAAAGAGGGAGGAGGGAGAAGGTATCTGTTCCCAAAGATAATGTCCTTGACTGAAGCATAAGTGAAACAATATTCATTTTACACACTCAACAACTTCAACTGCTTAAATAAAGGGAAAATACTCCTTTCAGGTTTGAAAGAATGATCACCTAAAATTCATTTTTTTAAAGTGTTCTTCATGGAAGTCAAGCTATTACTCAGTGATATCTGTTTGCAACACCTTTGCTCTTGGAAGCATATATAACTGCATTGACTAACTCTTTCCAACAGGGGACAATCAGCCTCCCTATTACTGAGAAAAAGAGTAGAATCGGAGTTAGATTTAAGAATCAGTTGAGGAGAGGAAGCTGCTTCCTTTTTGGACTTTGAATCCCAATTGGGACAGAGACTGGGTCCAATATAATCATGTACTTGGGACATAGAAAGCACATAAAATACCATTATTTTTAATGGTTATTATTACTACTACTACTAATGATAATTATTACTATTATTATACTTAGAAGGAGAAAGCCATCAAAAGAGACTTCTAACTAGGGGATAGACCTTTTCTCACATACGGAATATGGAATAAATTTCCTCTTGCTCAACCAAACCTGCGATAGCCTTATGAGAGTTTAGTGAAATTTCAGAATCTCTTTTCTAAGATTTTTATACACTATTAGTTTAAACATTTTAATTACTCTCAGTCATTAGGAACATTTCCAAAAATTACAATCCATTCTGGGTTTACATCTAGATGTTTACTACTGTAATCTAGCTTAGACTGAAAGCTGGCCTAGGTCATAAACAATTGCAATGATATCATTATTATCCGACATTTATCAAGTGCTCAAAGCGACCTGGGTACATTCTAGATCAGAAAAATAGATGTGGCCTTTTGACCTCAAGGTTCATTCCATTCCTAGACTTCTCTCCAAGCAGAGGCTATCATTATCATTTTATGCCCAAATTTGCAGCAATCAAATACTGAAATAGTAATTTGGGGAAAATTAGGTGTTAACTGTGAATGAAGGTGAAGATGTGAAAATATAACTCTCCCAAGTCAATACATTAACTTAGTCAAATGTTCACAGTTCTTTCCTCAATTTCTCACTATAAACTTCTCCTGATAAGTTGTATTAATACCAAATATGTATTCCTCTCATTTGACTTGGAATGTATGCTGCTTTGGTAAAATACTCTAGAAAAAATGAGATACCCAATTTTAAATATATCCAAATAGCAAATTTGTAATAGGAACATTCTAGCTAAAATGGTGTTTAGAATTTACCACTGGGTTAGTATGTGGAACATTCTCCTCTATAGAGTGCCATGACAGAAAGCTCTCTCAGTGATAGCCGATGAAAATTGGTTTGTTTTCAATTTATGAATAGATTGGTCTTTTATGCATGGGTAGCAGCATGGACTATTGGAAAGTGCATGGAAATAGGAGTTGGAACACCTGGCTTCTACTGCTGGGTGACTTTGAAGTTAAATTTCTTAACTTCTCTGTGTCTCAGTTTCTGCCAATGTAAAATGGGGATAAAATACTATATTCTTCCTCCCTCTTAGTAGATCATGCCTCTTGTTTGGGACAGAGACTGTGTTTGATCTGATGATCTTATTTCTATCCCAGCGCTCGGTAAATAGGTAGCATTTAATAAATACTATTATTATTATGTTATTATTATTACTTTTACTATATTCTTATCCTATTGACTACAGTTTGGTCAATTTATGGCAATTTGTTTCAGCTAATCTTACCCAAAGGTTACTAAGCAACTTGATGCCAGAGATCATATCTGATGCTTCCGGTTCTATTTAAGTGCTCCAAGTATAGTATATACCGTAAATTTGCCAATAAGGCCACTGAGGGTCACAGTGACGATACTGTCATTAGGGAATGAACTAAATGAGGCCTTGTAAGTCCTTTTTCCACTCATTAACTTGGGATTCTCTTCGCCTACTAATTTCTGTTGTCCAAAAGCTTGTAGGAAAAAACAAATCTACAGAACAAACTCAAAAGCAAATATCTAGAGTCAAGAAGCGTTGCACAGCAGTGAAACTAAAGGGGAAAATTTCACTGGAATGCCTCGAATGTGAATCCTCTTACTATCTTTTAAGTGTCTCTCACTGTTCTTAAATACTGAAGCTTCCGTGCCATAATCGTTTTCCTCTGAATCAATTTCCAGTGCTCTTTATTTTCAAACTACTTTATAGACATTATGTAGTGAATCTGAAGGGAAGGGGGCATTTTCATCAGGAAATGAACAGAGAAGGGAAGGGGCTCTCTCGTGTCAGTGATGGAGCCAGATTCCTGATGCCTTGCCATCTGTTCAGGCTGGGTCACACTGCATCCCCTTCTAGTTTGGAATGTCCTAGTGGATTTGGAATGGCAAAATATAGGAAGGTAAAATAAAAAGTCGCACAATTTAAATTCCTCTTAGGATCATCATTTACTTACGCCTTGCCAGTGCCATTACGAGAACCAGTTCCTCTGTCTTGTTGACCAAATACGAAGCCCTGCCCCACATGGATGAGCTTAGCAGTAGGTTGGCATTTTGCCCAGCACTTAGATTTCCCAGAGCTGAGCAGATAGAGTTGGCAGCCAGGCAACTAGCTGTTTCTGCCTCAATTATGTATTGGGCAGCAGCTTGGCTGCCAACCTAACCAGAAAGACTTTCTGGGAAGTGAAATGGTCTATGTGCTATCCTAGTAGACAGAACAATTTTGGCAGCATTTAGCCACTTTTTGAGTGTGCTCACCAGTTCACTTAGGGTAGACTCTGCTTTGTGAAAAAAAACCCAACAATATTCAGACACTGCTAAGCGTGAGAAAGCCTATTTAAAAGTTTGCAATAGAACGACTACATTTTTAAATCTCTCTGTAAAGCAAAGATGCCAGACTATTCTTAACTGATGGTAAGGCAGTAAATTTCAGATTTGGAGTTCAGAATATCTCCTTCAATAGGATAGTATATGTTCTCACGTTACTCTAATAGAATAAAACTCACAGAAACATAAGACTGGAGGGGACTGGAGAGATCATCTTCTTCATCCCATGCCTTTGCCTGTATGAAAGGCTACCTGGTTTTAATTTTAAACTTAAAGCAAGGCCTACTGCGATAACTAAAACATCAAAGATTGGCTTTGCACTACCCACTGTGGACACCATCTTTAATAAACTTTAATGAATGGCATCTTTTTTATGAGTATGGTCGATCACATCGTGGGGTCTAACATTTTTGGAGTGATTTCTTAATTTAAATTTAATACATGCAGATATCTCACTTGGCTCTCACTGCCACGGTAACTTTCTGTTATGGTTCCACTTCTGCCGTGATTTCATGGTTCCACTTCCTCCATTTCATGTCTCCACTTCCTCCCCCATTTCATGTCTCCACTTCCTCCCCCATTTCATGGCTCTATTTCATATTAGTCCCATCTAACTCTGAAGGATGACAGAGGTACAGCTTCCTCCATATCCTAAAAACTGGGAAGGGGGTGGGAAATATGCACATATTCATTTATTCCACACTCTTGCAGTTAGCAATTTAAGCTATTGTTTTAATAGCAACAATAAAAACAATGATTGTGGTATTTGTTAAATGCTTGTTATGTGCATATGTATGAATGTATCTATGCATTTTATATATCTGTGAATTTTTCTTCATATTAATGTCTATCTCTCCTCCTGGACTGTGACCTTGATATGGACAAGGAATCTGACTACCAGGAGCATGGCATAGTGGATAGAGCCCAGGCCTGGGAATCGGGAGATCATAGGTTCTAATCCTGGTTCTACCACTTCTTTGTTGTATGACCAGGGGAAAGTCACTACACTTCTCTGTGCCTCATTTACCACATCTGTAAAAAGGAATTTGAGACTGTGAGCCCGATGTGGAACTGTATTCATCCCAGTTTGCTTGCTTCCAACCCAGCACTTAGTACAGTGCCTGGCACATATTAAGCACTTTACACACATAATAATAATGATATTGATAATACCAACTCTGTTGTACTCTCCCAAACATTTAGTACAGTGCTCTCCACACAGTATGCATTCAGTAAATATCAGTGATTGATTGATGTGCTGAGCATTGTGCTAAGCACTGTGGTAGATACAAGATAACTCTCTGTTCCAAAAATGTCTTCTCTAGACTCCCAATCCTATGTGACAGAAACCAATCTTCTGACACCTGGAAATGTGCTCACCTATTATAATTCTCTATTGCCTTTCAATCAATCAATGGTATTTATTGAGCACTTACTATGGGCAGAGCACTGTACTTCGGAGAGTACAATATGAAAGAGCTGCTAGATGCACTCCTTGCCCTCAGTGGGCTTTCAGTAGAGAAGGGGAAACAGACAGTAAAATAAGCTATAGGTACATACAAAAGTGGTGTGGGATAACTATCAAGTGTTTAAGGGTACAAATCAAAGCACAAGGGTGGTACAGAAGGGTGAGGAAAATGAGGGCATAGTCGGGAAAGGCCTCTTGAGGAGATGTGATTTAAAAAGGCTTTGAAGGGGGGGAGAGTAGCAGTTTGTCGAATAAGGAGGAGTTCCAGGCCAGAAGTAGGATGAAGACAATGAGATCCTGTGGCCTTGTCAATTTATTCAATGGGTTAAGCAGTATAATTACCATTAAAGAGTGCGTCCTTGGCTAACCTTGGCATCACTAACACTGTCCTCTCCTGGTTCTCCTCTTATCTCTCTGACTGCTCCTTTTCAGTCTCTTTTACAGGCTCCTCCCCCGCCTTCCAGCGTCTAATTATGGGATCCCTCAAGGTTCTGTTCTGAATCCCCTTCCAATTCTCCATCTATAACCATTGCATTCATTCAGTCGTATTTATTGAGTGCATACTGTGTGCAAAGCACTGAACTAAGCACTTGGGAGAGTACAATACAACAACAGATGCATTCTCTGTCCACAATGCGTTCATTTCCTTATGGGACTCCGTTCCCATGGCTTAAAATATAATCTCAAAATGAACGATTCCTATATCTACCTCTCCAGTCCCAACCTCCCTCAATCAATCGAACAGTGGTACTTACTGAGCACTTACCGTGTGCAGAGCACTGTACTAAGCAGTGGGAAAGCCAATGGTGAGGAGGTTATTTTTGATGCAGAGATGGATCAGCAACCCCTGGAATTTTCTGTGTGATGTTTCTTGTGAGCACTTATTGTGTGGAGAGCACTGTCGTAAACACTTGGGGTAGTACAATACATCAGAGTTGTTAGGCATGTTCCCTGCCAACAATGAGTTTAGAACCTAAAGGAATGCCAGATCAGAACTGGTATACAAATCTCCAATGGTTGCCTATCAACCTTCGCATGAAGCAAAAACTCCTCACTATTGGCTTCAAAGCTCTCCATCACCTTGCCTCCTCCGACCTCACCTCCCTTCTCTCCCCCTACAGCCCAGCCTGCACACTCCGCTCCCCTGCCGCTAACGTCCTCACTGTGCCTCATTCTCACCTGTCCCGCCGTTGACCCCTGGGCCGCGTCCTACCTCTGGCCTGGAATGTCCTCCTTCCTCACGTCCACCAAACTAGCTCTCTTCCCCTCTACAAGGCCCTACTGAGAGCTCACCTCCTCCAGGAGGCCTTTTCTGAATGAGACCCCCCTTTCCTCTGCTCCTCCTCCTCTCCCCATCGCCCCTACTCCCTCCCTCTGCTCTACCCCCTTCCCCTCCCCACAGCACTTGAGGATATTTGGACATATTTATTACTCTATTTTATTAATGATGTGTATATATCCATAATTCTATTCATCTATTTTGATGGTACTGATGCCCGTCTACTTTTTTTTAAGAATGACAAATCAATAAGACCTTCAAAATATACCTTCACCTTTGTTGCCCAGAAGGCAGTCCTCATGATTAAGTGGAATTTCATAATTAATGAACCCTTTTCTCCTAGGTAACAAATAATGAAATAATTGAGTAAATCTACTAGAAAATTCTAGAGAAATAGTAAACATTTCCTTCCAGAGGATTTCTAATAGCTATTCATGTTATTATAACTGCAATTTAGCAATATAATGTTCAGGAGAATAAACTATCATGCTATGAGTAGGTAAAATAGTGTAGAAAATCAGGTAGTTTTAGATTTTTCTGCTGTAGCTCACAGTAATATTGAGTTATTAGTGTGGAGATTGGTTATGTTTTCATGAGAAATAGAGCAGAAAAATTCCCAACAGAAGGGAATGAATGCAAGCTAGGATGAAAAGTTACCTACAAAATTGCTTTGTGGAAAGGCCAGAAAAACCCCCTCCAATCAATACATGGTTAACTATTGAGTTTTGTTCACAGTTTGCATTCATTTATTGATACAAACATTTTGACAGCATGGAGCCCCAGTTGCTAAAATGACGAACTGGGACACGTGCGCTGGTGACTTGCTGACTGTTTTCTGCTGCAGGGGGAACAATCTGGGTGAAGTGTGTATAACCAGGAAAAAAGGAGCAGGGTTCCCCAGAATAACCATTTCCACAGGACCTTCCCTCCCCTCTTCCAAAAGCCTGTTCTACTCTCAATCTGGACAAATCCCTGAGAGCTAAGTCCCCAGTTGCATTTCTCTTGCTGTCCAGGAGACTTTTGCTGGCTTTCCAATCGTGATTTGTCATGACATTAATAAGATCTCCCAATGACGAGATGATCAGCAAAAGAAAAAACACAATCAACCTCAGTACAGGTAAGTATTAAGCATAATTCTTCAGAAGTGAATCAACAGTGAAAGAGTGAAATATCATAGGTTCTCTTTCCTTTGGGAATAATCAATCCATTAGTGGTATTTATCAGGCTCTTACTGTGTGCAGAGCACTGTGCTGAGTGTTTGGGAAAGTGCAATATAACAGAGTTGGTAGGTGCAATCCTTGGCCTGTCATGTGGGTCTTACATTCTTTCAGAAGAGCTTACAATTTACGGTCTGCATTTTGAAATCACGTTAAAAAAGCTGACTTGAGAATCTCTTTTTTATTGACAGCCTGAATAAATCTCACTCTTTCAGATGAAGGACACGGGGCCATATCCTTTAGGCAAGCAACTGTGTTTCTGATTGGCCATGCAGTCAATTTAGAAAAGGAGAAATAAATTCCTAGAGAGAATGTACAGTGTCCTCTTGAAGCAATATAATGACAACAATAACCATTATAACAGCACTTACTAACAATAATAATTGTGGCATTTATTAAGGGCTTACTATGTGTCAAGTACCGTACTGAGGACTGGGATAATCAGGTTATCAAGATAATCAGATCCCACATGGGGCTCACATTCTAAATAGGAGGGAGAACACTCATTCATTCATTCATTCATTCAATCGTATACACTGAGCACTTACTTTGTATAGAGCACTGTATTAAGAGCTTGGAAAATACAATTCAGCAACAAAGACAGACAATCCCTGCCCACAATGGGCTCACATTCTAGAAGTGGAGAGGCAGACATCAAAACAAGAAAAGAGACATCAATAGGATCAATAAAAATAAATAGAATTAGGGATATATATACACATCAGAACAAGAAAACAGGCATTGATATAAATAAGTAGAATTATAGATATGTACATATATACACAAGTGCTGTGGGGCGGGTAGTGATACAACAGTTGAACAGATATTGAATCCCAATTTTTTCAGAGGAGAGAAATGAGGCACAGAGAAGTAAAGTGATTTGACCAGGGTCATACAACAGACAAGTGGTGGAGTGGGGATTAGAACCCAGGTCCTCTGACTCCCAGGCCTGTACTCCACTAGGCCATGTTGCTAAGCAGTTACTGTGCCAAACACTGTGCTAAGTGCTGGGGTAAGTACAAGATGATCAGCTAGGACACAGTCCCAATCCCAAATAGAGCTCATGATCTAAAAGGGAGAAACAGGTCACCTTTAACTCTATGCTTTTGATCGCATGAGGTTCTCTTTCTAGACTGCGGCAGATTCTACTTCAAGAAGACGTGGAATGCTTTACCAAGTTTTCTAGAGTAGAGTCTGACATAGCTGCCATCCATGAATTCTACTGATATGGAAACTTAAAATAGTATATTTTTTTTTACAAAATCCAAAGGTTGAGTACAGAATAATAATGGTAAGGTTTAAGAAAGTTGTGACTTCATAAATAATCTTCTCTTCTTAATTTAACACATATCATCACCTCTGTATTAATTACTGCAAAAATATTTCCCATTAGTTGTTTAGCTTTTAATCATGCTAAGTTTTAAAAAGAAAGACTGTGGCTTAAGCTACTTAGAAGTAGTCACCAATTAAGCTTGGCTTTATTATGCAGTCTCTCAACAGAAATTTGAGAATTTTAGAAGTGATAAGACTGGAAATTGGGATCTTTTATTTTATTTTATGATTTGTTAAGTGCTTACTATGTGCTAGATTCTGTACTAAGCACTGAGGTAGATATAAAATAATCAGCTTGGACACAGTCCATGTGCCACATGGGGCTCACAGACTTAATCTCCATTTTACAGATGAGGTAACTGAGGTACAGAGAAGTTAAGTGAATTGCCCAAGGCCACACAACAGACCAGTGGCTGAGTCTGGATTAGAACCCAGATCCTCTGATTCCCAGACTTATGCTCTTTCCATTGGACCATACGGCTTCTTGTGGTACTTGTTAGGCAACTTGACTTTTAATTACTGTGATTGTCCCTGTTTGGGGTATGTAAGCACTAATAGAATAGGGCACCCATTACCTGCAGAAAAACAAACTGTCTCTTATTTTCTTAGAAAGGATGGGGTGGAACCTATGAAGAATAGTACATATGAGATCATATTTTTTGCCTCAAATTTTAAGGAAGCCACCACGTCAGATGAGACTCAGAATGCTAAAAATGATCAGATCTGGAAACATTCTTGTTGTGATTTTCCAACCCCAAAATTTACAAATAGAAACCTGCCTCCACAGATTTTTGCTCCGACTCCCAGATCGTGCTGTATTCCATTAAGCCAAGCTGCTTCTCTTAGGAGGTGACCTGCTCCGAGGTAATTCACAAAGACAAAGAGATGGCCATCGCTCAATCTATGTTGGAGAAATTCTGCACTAAAATTGGTAAAACCACCACAGTCACCAGCTTCTACTTCCATAAGCTCCTGCAAAACTTCCCCATTCATGCTTCCAACAATTTCAATGCATGTTCTACAATAGCATAGTGGCATATAATGTGAGAGTACGTACTAATTGCATATTATTTTTCCAGTGACTTGAGTCGGATGTCAATTTTAAAACATGTAAATCTGTGGGAAGATATACCCCTAGTTTCAGCTGTTCACAAATCATCCACATTTTTTGAGGAAATCATCATTGTGTTATTGTGGAATATGGCTGTATTACGTGTCAGAAAAGCTATGATGGCTTTTCTTTTATGAGCCTTTGAAAGAAAAAAAGATTAAACAATTAAGACCATATTCTAGGGCTCAGATGTATAGGTCACCATATCTCTGCACAAAAGTATCTCTGCAGCTCAAAGGGAGCTTTTGGGTGGGCATATTTCAGATATTTCATTTGAAATATCAGGCATTATGAAATTAATGATATACCTAAGAGCAAGAAAATGCATGACCATTTTCATGGATCTCAAAAGAAATGGGGACAAGTCTTCCTTTATAATCATATCTTTTTAGGTGAGACATGGTCTGCAATTCAAAAGGTCAAATTGAAAATGTTAATGAAAGCAGAACCTAGTCAAGTCAAATAAAATAAGAAAATAAACAGAGACCTTGCTTCAGGCATTCCTAATCTGATTTAAACAGCACTCTCAGAAGAATTGAATTGCCATTTACTAAAATGTAAAGTAGCATGTCTATTTTTCTTGTGCCCTACTAATCCCGATTCCTGAAATCAGGAAGTAATATTTCTTCCACAGACAATAGTTTAACATAATTTCATATAGAGAAACTAATTTTAATATTTACCTCATTGCTAATTCAAATTTCAGCTTTGATAACATAGGTCAATAAAGTTTACAGAAGTCACTAATTACCACTACTTATTAGTATTTTTGCCAAGGGTTATATCCAAACACTAGTACAGCAAATCACTTGCTGACACCTGTGTAAGTGTGTGTGTATTCATCGTGATGTTGTCTTGTTTTTGTCCATCTGTCTCCCCCAATTAGACAGTAAGCCCGTCACTGGGCAGGGATTTTCTCTATCTGTTGCCGAATAGTACATTCCAAACGCTTAGTACAGTGGTCTGCACATAGTAAGCGCTCAATAAATATTATTGAATGAATGACTGAATGTGTATGTGGAGATGTGTTCTCTTATGATTTCCTCTCTCCTTCATTACTGTTTCTCCCCATTTAATTATTTTGCTCTTATTTCTTCCATGTAGGAAGAAGCATGGCCTAGTGAAAAGAGCATGGGCCTGGGAGTCGGAAGGTTCTGGATTCTAATCCCGGCCCAGCCACCTGTCTGCTATGTGACCTTGGGCAAGTCACTTCACTTTTCTGTGCCTCATTTACTTCATCTGTAAAATGGGGATTAAAACTGTGAGTCCCATGCCAGACAGGGGCTGTTTTCAACCCAATTCACTTGTACTCACTCCAGCGCTTAGTACAGCATCTTGCACATAGTAAGTGCTTAACAAATACCATTACTATTATTATGATCACTCTCTGCTTCTTCTGCTGACTTGGCCAGTGTTCATGTTCCTGGATGACACAAGCAGAAAGACAGAGACAGCCACCAGCCTCAAAGCTGTACACAGAACCAAGCCCAACTCCTGCTTCATTATGCACTTCAACCAAGCATATTTATTGACATTTACTGCGTGCAGAGCACTGTACTAAGCACTTGGGATAGTACGATATAACAGAGTTGGTTGACACACTCCTTCCCTACCTGCAGAGAGTTAACAATCTAGGGTATGTTTACAATCTAGACCTTCCCAGCTCCAAACACATACTTAATCCACTCCATTCCAATCATTCAATCAATCATATTTACTGAGTAGCTACTGTGTGCAAACTATTTCCTTTTGGAGAGATTAAAGTGGAGTCAAAGATAACACACCCTACCCAGTGGGGTGTACAATCTAATGGGACAGACAGAAAACAATAATTTACAAGAGAAAGGAGTGCTTAATATTTTGTAAATTGTCATAGAGAAGAGCGGAATGGCAGGTTGTGAAGGCAAAAATTTTGAACTGGCTACAAAAGTGCTGAGTTAATGGTTGAAAGATGAAACCTGTGGAGAAGAATAGAAGAATTCAGTGGAATAATTGGGAGTAGAATTGGGAATAAGAGGGAGGGAGTGATTCATTGTGTCAAATGCAACTGACAGTTCACGGACGATAAGGATAGCTCATTACCACTTTTGCTCATTTACAATTATGTCGACCACATAAGCGTTTATCAACCAACTTATCCATTTTTCTATTCCCTTCCCCCCCAGCCCACCCCGTTATCATTTTGTTTCTGTTTCCCATGCTAAGCTTCTTGAGGGAAGGTATCAGGTCTTTTAATTGTATAGTATTCCCTCAAGTGCTTAATATAGTGCTCTGTATATAGTGGCACCTAATAAACATTAATTGACTGATCAATAGATTTAACAAGCAGGAAGTCATTGATAAACTTGGAAATGTGGTCTCAGTGGAGCCAAGTGGTTGTAAACTAGACTGTAGTGAGTAGGGAAAGGGATTTAGAGGAGAGGAAGTACAGGTAGTGTGATAATTCACGCTATTAGAGGAGTTTATATAGAAATGTGTCTGCTAATTCTGTTGTACTGTACTCTCCTAAACTCTTAGTACAGTGCTCTGCACATAGTAAGTGCTCAATAAATATGATTGACTGATTGAATGGGAGTGTCTAATGGAAGGATTGTTGAAGAGTGGAGTGGAATTTAAGGAAGGCTTATATAGGATCGGGAGACTTGAACATATTTGAAGTCAGAGGGGGATGGAACCATCAGAAACTGAGTAATTGATGACAGTGATTAGGGAGAAAAGAAAGGAGGAACCAGGCGCTTTTACAAATGTCAAATGGCATGGTGATTTTCCCAACATTTAAATAGCTATTCCTTCTATGTGAATATTTGGAAAGGTCAGTGCAGTACACATAGTCCTGACCCCATTCGGCATAGAGAAGCGGTGTGGCTCAGTGTAAAGAGCCTGGGCTTGGGAGTCAGAGGTCATGGGTTCGAATCCCAGCTCTGCCACTTGTCAGCTGTGTGACTGTGGGCAAGTCACTTAACTTCTCTGTGCCTCAGTTCCCTTAAAATGGGAATTAAGACTCTGAGCCTCACGTGAGACAACCTGATCACCCTGTATCTACCCCAGCACTTAGAACAGTGCTCTGCACATAGTAAGCCCTTAACAAATACCAACACTATTATTACTATACACAAAGGCTGACCTTTGTTGAACTGTCCTATTTTTCCTCTCTATTCATTGGTATTTGTTAAGCACTTACTATGTGTCAGGCGCTGTACTGAGTGCTGGTATAAACTAAAAGTCCATGTTCCACATGGGGCTCACAGTCTTTATCCCCATTTTACAGATGAGGGTACTGAGGGACAGAGAAGTTAAGTGACTTGCTCAAGGTCACACAGCAGACAAGGGCAGGGTTTTTATGGCATTTGTTAAGCCCTTACTGTGTTCCAGAAAATGTACTAAGCACTGGGAGAGACGTAAGGTAATCAGGTTAGACACTGTCCATGTCCCACATGAGGTGCATAGTTTTAATCTCCATTTTACAGATGAGAACTAAGGCACAGAGAAGTTAAGTTACTACATGCTGCTGCCAAATTCTGCTTGACAGTCTCCCAAAGAGTGTGCTAGCCTTTTCAATCTGCTTTTCTCCTTCTTTGTCCATTATTCATTCATTCATTCATGCATGCAATTGTATTTACTGAGCTCTTAATATGCACAGTGCGCTGTACTAAGGACTTGGGCGAGTACCATACAATAGTAAACGGACACGTTCCCTGTCCGCAATGAGCTATTACTGCATCACTGATGGGTGTGATGCCTTGCTCTCAGAATTATGGGACAACATTTAGCTCTGGGCTGCTATTATGCCTAATTGGTTTTATATCTGGCTTCCGTAGTGCAGGCTGACAGCAGTTACTTGTATTTCTTCAAACATATTGGTTGCCCGTATGACCCAGATGATTTGGTGAAATAATTTACAATCATTTGTACATCTTCTTGGATGTGCGCACCAAGACTGCAGTTATCTACAAAAAGCAATTCTTGAATAACTGTGTATGGGGAATGTGAATTATTTTTGAAACCTGTAGAGTTGGAAGAGTTTTCCGGAGGTGTGGAAGTGTATTCCAAAACCTATCTCAGGTCTCTTGCTGCAACTTTCAGTATGATTGCAAAGAATATATTAAACAGGAATGGGCCACTACACACGTCTCTATACTTTGTTCTGTCGGCTATGGGAAACAGATTGGTCAGTCATGTCTAAACTAAATTAAAACTAATTATGGTACTTAAACTTTTTGTGCCAAGCACTGTCCTAAGTGCTGGGGTAAATACAAGTTAATCAGGTGGTACACATTCCCTGGCCCACATTAGGTTCACAGTCTAAGAAGGAGGGAGCAGGATTTTATCCCCTTTTTACAGATGAGGAAACTGTGGGCCAGAGAAGTTGAGTGACTTGCCCAAGGTCACACAGCAGACAAGTGGAAGAGCCAGGAGTAGAACACAGGTCCTCTGACTCCCAGGCCCGTGCTGTTTCCACTAGGTCAAGCTGCTTCTTGTAATTGTAAAATCATCTCAGACCTGCACTTACCATCACTCACACACACCAGCCTCAGATCCTTGTGGAAAAGAATCATCCCCAAATGAAAAACAGATATTCCAGAGCAGATATTGACCTAAATGTCTTCTCTAGGGAAAATCAAATGGTAGCTGTGGTGTCTTGAGCATTTTCCTTTTATCAGATATAACCATTCAGTTCAATATGAACAAGAAAGGCACAGGAAACTACAGAATTTCTTTACCAATCCGGACTGGCCCCATACAAAGCTGGAATATCTGTATGATTACCGGAAGGTTTGGATGTGCTCCTCTTTAATTATGCTTGAACTTAGCCTTCTCATCTCACCTCTAAAACTGAGACTGCAGGGAAGGAGGAGACGTATGGGTTCCTTATCAGATCACAGGGACAGAGGAGACCTAAGGAGAGTTCTGTTGACCCTCCCTATGGGCTTGGTCTTTTGCTTGCCTTCTGAAGAAGCAAGTCATGACAGAATTTCTTCCTTCCCCAAATGACAGCTCTGGAATTTCTCCTTAGGGCAAGTACCTTGAATCTATGTTCATGCTGGTTCCTGTCCCAATGAATACATAATGATAGTAATAATAATGATGGTACTTGTTAAGCACTTACTATGTGCCAGGCACTGTACTAAGCACTAGGGTGGATACTAGAAAATTGGGTTGGATGCAGCCCCATCCCACGAGGGACTCACAGTCTCAATCTCCCATTTGACAGGTAAAGTAACTAAGGCACAAAGAAGTGAAGTGTTTAACCAAAGGTCACACAGCAGACAAGAGGCGGGGGCCGGGATTAGAACCCAAACCCTGACCTTCTGACTCCCAAGCCCATTCTCTATCCAGAATGCCATATGTAGTCCAAACATGGATTATACATGCGGTTCTATTTCAATGTATTATGCAGAAGACAAGCCAGGTAAATTGAAAGTTAATGTTCATTTTATTCATTTGTAATAGGGTAATCATAGATTTAAAATGCTAGCACTGACTAATTTTTGCAAATACTTGAGCAATGCACATCTTTAGAAATGATAATATAGCATTCATCATTCTTATAAACAAATGATAGCTTCCCCGAATTAAGTTTGCTTCAGCATTTCACAATGACGTTTTAGAAGGTATTATCATTCTGCATTGATCATTTGACCCCTGACACTACTAACGATGCATAAGGTGGAAGATGAGAGATACTAATTATGCCTGTGTAATTGTCACCTTACCGATGATTAACATGCCTTGGAGAATTATTGACAGTTCATTAGTGAGCAGGTCAATGACACTTTGCACAAATTGTCTCCTAAAATTAGAATCCTCAGTTTTAAAATCGGAAAACAGCAAGAACATTTAACGTACCTTTATATGGTTAATAAGGCTAAAACCGAGTATCAGGGAGAACACTTTCATATTGTGTTCTTCCTTGATCCTGTTTCTCTTGCACGGACACTCCGAGTGTTTTAACAAAGGAATGCAAAGACTTGGTATCCACTCCTGATGATGCTTCAGAAAAGGTTCTTCAAAATGGCTCAAAGGCTGTAATTTCCATGCCATTTCTGCCCAATTTCCTTTTCTCCTAATGTTTTCAGTTTTTGAAATGGCTATGATTGCAATCCAATTTTGCCCACACAGCACTGCATGCCTAAATGAACCATTTATCAGAAACTTTTAGTCTTTTTGATGCTTGTGATTTTATTTGCTCGGAAATCTTTTTTCATTAATGTTTACCACTCGAGCTGCATTACAATTACCTTCAGTAATTACTACCTGTAGGGGTTCGTGTTATTCTGTTCTCCAGATGCAGCCTCAAAAGTTCTATTTCAAACCAATTTCGTATTGTGCTGCACTCATTCCTCCTTCACCCTTTCTCCAAATAAGGATTCCCATACATAGGCAGGAGAGGAATTATTTTGACTCTCTATCTAGGCTTTCGACTTTCGAAAATTCAAAATTCATAAGGCTGACATTTCATATTCCTTCCTGCTGGATATGAATAGTGACTTAATACCGTCCCCGGCTGATCTGAGCCCAGAAGGTCCTGCAATCTCCCTTGAGCGCTTATGGTAAGAACACAGCTCGTGCACTGATTGCCGTATACGAAGTCACAATGGCATATCTGAAGCACTACAGGTTACGGCTATCTGCCGAATCCTAAATTACTTGAAAAATAAACGGAATCAGAGCTCCAACTTTAACCGTCCAAACTAGTAGTAGAATGATTACTGTGTGTCCACTGCAATTACAAACAATTGCCGACACATCACACACTCAACCCCGGACACAAATCTATACGAAGCACTTCTGTCTGTACCAACTTTTTGAAGCTGTAACTGCAGTGATTTAGAGATATCTGATGTTTCTAAGAGACAATGGAAAGCACTTCTGAATCCCTGTTTCAGGTCTCTTTCTGTCGTTTTTCTCTTGGTCTTTTTTTCCCCTCTTTCAGTCTCCGGTTATACTAGAAATTGCCAGAGAATAGCACAAATCAGTAGCTGTGAAACTATGTATGGTGGGGGCGGGATCAAAAGCAGTGGAGGAGAAAGAAAGCAGCATGGTCCAGTGGATAGAGACAGTCCTGGGAGTCAGAAGGACCTGAGTTCTAATCCTACTCCGTCATGTGTCTGTGTATAACAGTGGGCAAATTGCTTAACCTCTCTGTGCCTCAGTGTCGGTTATAGACTGTAAGTTCGTTTTGGGAAGGGAATGTGTTTCTTATATTGTTGTACTGCCCTCTTCCAAGTGCTTAGGACAGTGTTCTGCACACTGTAAGTGCTCAATAAATCAACTGACTCAGTTACCTCATCTACGAAATGGAGAGGAAGGCTGTGAGCCCCCATGTGGGACATGGACTGGGTCCAATCTGATTAGCTCATCTATATCCAGGTGCTTAGTACAGTGCCTGGTATATAGTAAGTACTTAATTCAAACCACACAATAAAAAAACGGAAAAATATGGGTGATGTGAGCTTGCTGTTACAACACCAACCATCCCCCCCATTTTAGTTAATGCTTTCCTTGACAGACTCGTTGATGAGATATTTAAAGTCACTTCAAGGTGGCATAAGAGAGTCTAGAAATCTGTCTTTCCATCCCAATGTGGGACAGTTGGTCACATTAAGAGTGGATGGTTCTAGAGATTAACAAATGTCAGTAGTCAGAGAAAACGCATCCTGTGAGGAAGCAAGTCTTCCCCTGGGACAACTGTTCGGTTATGACTTCTACGTAAGTGAACATTAAGTGCTTAGTATAGTGCTCTGCACACAGTGAGCGCTCAATAAATGCTATTGAATGAAGTATGTATTGGATCTGACTCTGCCCATAGGAGGCTTTGCTGCTCCTTAGAGCTATTACTGTAGTGTCTTGTCTTATGTTGTCGAGTCGTCTGCGACTCATAGCGACTCCATGCACGCATCTCTCCCAGAACACCCACCACCATCTGCAATCCTTCTGGTAATGAGTTTTCTTGGTAAAAATACGGAAGTGGTTTACTATTGCCTTCTTGGGTGCAGTAAACCTGAGCCTCTGCTCTCTACTCTCTCCCAAGCAGCAGCTGCCAGGCACAGGTGAGTTTTGGCTTGTAGCAAGTTGCCTTCTACTCACTAGCCATTGCCCATGCTAGGAATGGAATGGGTAGGTCTCTTCTTGACTCTTCCTCCTGCAGCCGAGACAGGTGGAGTACTGGAAACTCTCCAACTGCAATCCTGAGATGGGGGTTACTGTATTAGATGAACTAAATCATTTAGTTAGTAATGGACATTTGGGTAGTGCATCTAAACATTCATGAAATCAGAGAGGAAATATAGGCTAGTGAAAAGAACAAAGGTCTGGGAGGCAGAGGGCCAGGGTTCTAATTCCAACTCCACCATTTGTCTGCTGTGTGATCTTGGGCAAGTCACTTAACTTCTCGGTGCCTCAGTTTCCCCAACTGTAAAATGAGGATTCAAAATCCGTTCTTCCACCTACCTAGACTATGGGCCAGCCCCTTATGGGGTGGGGACTACGTCCAACCTGACTGTGCTTAGAAGAGTGCTTGACACATGGTAAGCACTTAATAAATGCCATTAAAAAGTATTGTGTGTTGAATAGTGCTGTATTTCAAAATCAAATATCTTAATAATAATAATAATAATGTTGGTATTTGTTAAGCGCTTACTATGTGCAGAGCACTGTTCTAAGCGCTGGGGTGGACACAGGGGAATCAGCTTGTCCCACGTGGGGCTCACAGTCTTAATCCCCATTTTACAGATGAGGGAACTGAGGCCCAGAGAAGTGAAGCGACTCGCCTACAGTCACACAGCTGACAAGTGGCGGAGCCGGGATCCGAACCCATGACCTCTGACTCCGAAGCCCGGGCTCTTGCCACTGAGCCATGCTGCTTCTCTATCTTGTTGGACCAGTGTTGCAAAATGGACTGTTTAATATCTCGCTTGACCAATGTTGTAGTTCTAAAACAGCCAATCAAATCTCGTATTGGATATGGACAGAGAAATTGCAGAGGATGGAGATGGAGCTACATCTCCCAATAGGCTAAGGGGTTATCCTAAATTTCCCAATACCCAGCACTCTTAGCACCATTTTCCAAGTAAACTGTTTTGCTCGCAAATATCGTGTATGTAAATTCCTCCTCAAAAATGTTTACCAAAAGCTTTAACATAGCCCCAGATGCCTTCTTATGGTTGCAATTCTAACTCTGACCAGATTTCTTAACATCTCTATTCCTTTTGAAAGTCTTTAATATGGTCAAGTTTCCTATACTCATTCATGACAGCCTGCAATCTCACATTCCTGTCAAGACAAAGAGCTGGGGGGGAATTTTTAGGCCAACTGTCTGTACAGTCCTTTCACCTTTCCATAAAGTTGATGAAGCGGTCACCTATGAGCAGTGCATAATGGATTTCTGGAAGGAAATTTAGGGTTGTAGACAGAAAAGTCAGGGATTTTTATAGAAGGATACCAAAGAGCACAATCATCACATAATTTTTTCAAGTGTAGAGTTGCCAATGTCAGAGTGGGAATATTGGGAGGGATTAAAAACTGAACTGATCTATTATTATCATTTTTTTTTTACTTTAATACATTCTATCTCAATATTTGGTAGCAATTAGGACTTAGAGACAAAGAGTTTCACAAAATTTGTTTCAGAAAAGAGACTAAAAGTCATGTGAATAGAATACTTCCTAAGAAGATTTCTACTCCTCATCCCATCGGTGTAATGATAATTAAAAATGATTATTGTATTTTTTAAGTGCTTACTATGGGCTAGGCACTGTTCTAAGCACTGGGGTAGGCACAAGATCGAAGTGTTCGGCACAGTCCCTATCCCACTTAAGGCTCAGAGTCTTAATCCCCATTTTACAGATGAAGGATCTGAGGCCCTTAGAATTTAAGTGACTTGCTCAAGGTCTCACAGCAGACAAGTGGCAGAGCAGAGATTGGAACCCATGACCTTCTGACTGCTGGGCCTGTGCTCTCTCCACAAGGCCATGGTGCTTTTAGTAAATTCCAAATCATTGTGGCCTTCTGGACCAGAATGTAACTCCCTATGTAACCAATGTGTGAAATGATGAAAAAATCATGGGCCCTTCTCCATTATATGATCAGGATTTCTAATGATGCAAAATGGTAGGCAGGAAGCCTGAGGATTCTTGCCTAGTTAGAAACTCTTTCTAAGGATGTGTCTCACAGTTACTACCTTAAGCTACTCCACAACAGTATGGTTTGTTGAGTTAGAGCTGAAGGAATCATTTTGTCATCTCCATACAGGGGCTGTGCAGTAGGAGGTCTAGTTTCTCTCCATAAACGGAGCTTTTGTGAAGCCTGAGATACCAAGAGGCAGTATCACAAAATAAAAGTGAACAGATATATTAACAATAATAATAATAATGTTGGTATTTGTTAAGCATTTACTATGTGCAAAGCACTGTTCTAAGCGCTGGGGGATATAGGGTGATCAGATTGTCCCACGTGGGGCTCACAGTTTTAATCACCTTTTTACAGATGAGGTATCTGAGGCACAGAGAAGTTAAGTGACTTGCCCAAAGTCACACAGCTAGCAAGCGGCAGAGCCGGGATTCGAACCCATGACCTATGACTCCCAAGCCCAGGCTCTTTCCACTGAGCCACGCTGCTTCTCCAAGACTAGATATGGATCTAGTATCTGTCAAAGACATCAGATCAGCAAGGAACTATTAATCAATCAATTAATTGAGCATTTACTGTGTACAGAGCACTAAACCAAGTGCCTGGGGGGAAAACAATACAATGAGTTAGTAATAATGATAATGGTTGTTGTTAAGTGCTTACTGTGTGCCAGGCACTGTACTAAGCACTGGGGTGGATACAAGCAAATTGGGTTGGACACAGTCCTTGTCCCACATGGGGCTCACAGTCTCAATCTTTATTTTACAGATAACTGAGGCACAGTGAAATGAAATGACTTGCCCAAGGTCACACAGCAGACAGGGGCAGAGCCAGGATTAGAGCCCATGACAAAGTCCCTGGTTTCAATGGTCTTGCACTCTAGATGGGAAGACATAAATTAATATTGATTACAGATAGGGGAAGCTGTAGTGTATGATAATAATAATAACAATAATGTTGGTATTTGTTAAGCACTTACTATGTGCAGAGCACTGTTCTAAGTGCTGGGGTAGATATACGATAATCAGGTTGTCCCACGTGAGGCTCACAGTCTTAATCCCCATTTTACAGATGAGGTCACTGAGGCACAGAGAAGTGAAGTGACTTGCCCACAGTCACACAGCTGACAAGTGGCAGAGCCGGGATTCAGACCCATGACCTCTGACTCCCAATTTCCACTGAGCCACGCTGCTTCAAGGATAGGTACATAAATGCTGTGGGGCTTGGGGTGGGGTGAGTATCAGAGAACTTCAGGGTACAAATACACATGCATAAGCAATGCAGAAGTGAGGGAAAACATGGTGAGGGGGAATAAGGGACACGTCAGGGAATGCCTCTTGCAGGAATTGTGACTTAGGTAGAGCTTTGAAGCTTAAGAGAGTGGTGGTTGGTCCAAGATGACGGAGGAGGAAGTTCCAGGTCAGAGAAAAGATGTAAGCATGGGGTCAGTGGCAAGACAGATGAGCTCAACAGTCAAAATCAGTCAATCAACCATATTTTTTGAGTGTTTACTGTGAACAGAGGACTGTACTAAGAACTTGTGAGAGTACAATTGAAAAAGTCTCAAGACACGTTACTAACGCACAGGAGTTTAGAGGTTAGAGGGGGAGACTGACATTAATATAAATAAATATAAATAAATAATATGAATTAATTTAATAACCAAAAGATCAGATTTATAGCAAACACCAGTGCCTCAAGTTTCAAGACTTTCCATGAGAACACCATTGTTTCAAATTATTAATCAGTGATTAGAAGAGGAAGTTAGCTAATGAAATTGGCAAATTATACTAAATTAGATGGTGAAATATATACCACAGTGACTGCTATAATTCATTTTTTCACTTATACCAAATAGAGAGCTGAGTTCAACTGCAGGATGCATGTTAGGTGACCTGAAGTGCCCACGATTTGTGTTCAAGTAAACTCTCTGTGGTTGATCTTCATCTTATTCTACCAGTTGATCAAAGGCCCAGCCTGAATCTGTAAGGTGGGTTCATAATTACCCACTTCCCTTTACCTTACTTTTGCTATGGAATGAATCACCTTGGTCAGTAGGATTTTGACTGCATAGCTTTTGTTTTGAGAGATCATATGCTTTAAAGGACGTTTAGAACAAGGGCACATTATTGGGATTCTAAAAATGTTCAAGCAAGTTGAAATAAATACGGCCAGCAGGGGAAAAATGAATAAAGAGCAGGATCATATTGGCAAAAAGAAAAATGTAAATGACTATTTTGGGACATCAGAGCAAGGAACAAGGAAGTGATCAACATAACTCTAATGAGGTGATCAACATAGTTCTAATGAATATACATGATAAATAATGCATCCACTGCTTTGAACACCTCTGTGTTAGGTTGAAGTAACTAAAAGGGTGGAATGCCAAAGTGAGAAAAAAAACAAGGGATGAAAAAATAATGAACCCAAAGTCACAGGGTTGCTTAAACAACATAGAGTCTTCAAGAAGGAAAATGATTAACGAATGATACTTAGAAATATTACAAGTAGTAAAAATTAGAAATAATGGAACAAAATTGACACAAAGAGCAACCCGGATTGCATAGGACAGAACAAAAGTCTGTTACAGGAAGATTTATCTGATCATGGAATAGCCTCTCAAGGAAAATGGAGAAATCTTTATCACTTGGACCATTTAAATCTAAACTGGACAGAACACTAGAGGCTATTTAATGGGTAGCAAGATTGATGACATATATATTTTCCATTTCCAGCTTCTGTGAGTTTTTGATTTCTCCACATCACACTACTTGAATGATGATGAACCGATTTAGTCATTCCCATTCCCGCCAGTATTTCTTACTAATATTTTCATTGTTCTATGTAATTTCTGAGTGACTATTGAAGGAACTCAAGCTTGCTGTCTAAGTATTGCTTCAATTTGATATAAGTATCATACCTGGACAGGAAAGATAAGTACATGGTAAAATAGGGGGAAAAAAACCACAGGCCAGAATCTTCTCCTCTCTATAGCGAGGGCAGCAACAGGGTATCCTAAACTCAGACTACAGCATTCCCCCTTTGATTCCTATCTCAATCAATAAACCCTCAATCACTTGTCTGCCGTGTGACCTTGGGAAAATTGCTTCACTTCTCTGTGCCTATGCTTATGCATGGTACCACCAATCCATCCACGGTGGCCAAATGGAAAGGGTCCGGGAGTCAGAGGATTTGAGTTCTAATCTGTTCTCCGTCACTTGCCTGCTGTGTGACCTAATCTCTAAAATGGGGATTCAATACATGTTCTTCCTTCTACTTAAACTGTGAGTCCTATTTGGGGCAGACACTGTAACCGACCTGGTGATCTTGTAGATCTTGTATCTTCTACCAGTGTCGCATATTTAGTAGTGCTTTAAAAATACTGCAATTATTATGATCATTATGATTAGTTCCTGTTTTTATCAGAAATGCCACTTTTTGTTTACCTCATTCAGGGGAAACTTCCATTGTTTGAAAAAAAAGGATGATTTCCTCTTGATTATAGCCTTTCTTATTTACCAACTGGTTCACTAGCTTTATTTCTGGAAAATTTAAAGAGGTAATTTCTGCTACTGCCCTTTTCGCCGATCATCTGGTCAGAATTTCTACATAGGGTAGGGTTTTTATCTTTTATTTTCAACAACAAAACTGGAAAATAGTTACTTATCTTGCCATGGAATTTTCAAAATAAAAACTGGATTTAAATGAATGATAAGGAAAGGGTGAAGTAAATGTCTTGTATAGTTGCAGTATTGTCAAGTGCATCTCTCTGAAACCCTCTTTTGAAAAGGTATTTGTTTATGTCAATCTCACCATCACATTGGGGTATCTAAGGAGCCATATCTATGGGAACTCCTAGTTCTTAATGAAAATTTAACAAGTTAAAATTGCCAGTCTTTGACCCATGTCTACCAAAGATAAGCCAATGAATGAGAAATTAAAGTAATGAATACTAACTATTCACTAATTTTACAGTACTTTGCCTGAAAGGAGAGTTCAAAGTCAATAGAAATATTTATCATTATAATTTATATATGTGTATAATAATAAGGAAGATTTGTTGCCAACAAGAGCTTAGTACAGTGCTTTGCACACACTAAGTGCTCAGTAAATACGATTGAATGAATGAATCTGTAATACCATCTATGAGCTTTCTGATTGGCTTACAGCGATTTCAGGCTACCATTTCATTTATTCATTTCATATTTATTGAGCGCTTACTGTATGCAAAGCGCTGTACTAAGCTCTTGAAAGAGTACAGGATAACAATATATGGACACATTATCTACCCACTACAAGCTATTATGCCCCAAAGTACCCTCTCCCCAGTACCAATCCCAGGTACACAAACTGCCATGTCTCAAGGAGGAATAGACTACCACAAAACCAGCTTTCTCCTGTTTTGATTTTGCCTTGTCTTGATTTTATTTCTCAAAGCAATGGAATTGAGATTGTGTCCAAGTAGGGAGGAGCTCTTAAAGGTGAATGGAGTCAGAATAAACATCAGGGAGCTAAACTGAACAGCAGTAGAAAATCTCCCATCGCCTTGTTTCTCTCTCTGAAGGATAAGAGCATGGACCTGGGAGTCAGAGGACCTGGATTCTAATCCTGGCTCTGCCACTTGTCTGCTGGGAGACCTTGGACAAGTCATTTCACTTTTCTGTGCCACAGTTCCTTCATCTGCGAAATGGGGGTCAATACCTGTTCTGCCTTCTACTTAGACTGTGAGCTCCATCTGGGACCTAAGTATCTAGTATCTACCCCAGCACTCAGTTCAGTGCTTGGGACAGAGTAAGGGCTCAACAAATACTACAATCCTCAATATCTTGATTCTATTTATTTGCTATTGTTTTAATGAGATGTTCTTCCCCTTGATTCTATTTATTGCCATTGTTCTTGTCTGTCTGTCTCCCCCGATTAGACTGTAAGCCCGTCAGAGGGCAGGGACTGTCTCTATCTGTTACCGATTTGTACATTCCAAGCCCTTAGTACAGTGCTCTGCACATAGTAAGTGCTCAATAAATACTATTGAATGAATGAATCACATCCCTTCTGGGCTTCTGTCATTCCTTTTCCACCTGATCTCTACCTCCTCCCCTTCCTCTTTCATTCTCTGTCTTCATAACTGCAACTCTGGCTGTGTGCTTGGCTCTCTAACACACCTGCACAAACCCTACCTTTATCATACTGCCCTTTTGAAAGTCTTTAAATGAATTAATTTCAAAAGTGTACTGTATCTGGATGATCCTTGCTAGTAACATTGTTCCTATGGTAACACTTGCTCCTGGAAACATGAAAAGATCTAACAGGATCTGCACTTAAGATTCCATTTAGAGCGAATCATATTTTGAACCATGCAAAGCCCTAGATATTAAATAAACCTCCCTTTTTGAGAAGCTATGCATTTCTAAATTTTGTTTTTTTAAATGATGACAATCTAGGAAAAGAATTTTGAGTTTTCCTGCTTCTTTTGTGTCCTAAACGATTTAGAAAATAGACCTGATGCATACAAGTATTTGTCACCTTATTGTTCAAACATTTTTACTTTTTTTTTTAATTATTGGAGGTACGATTTTCCCCATGGCTCTGTAGCTAACATAATTATCATAAATCAATACAGAAATCCAACGGCTCGACTTTAGAAGTGTAACTGATAAAATAATAATGATAAAAAACTATTTTAGAGATCTAAATGATAAGGAAAATTTTGATTAAAAGAATCTGAACTGATACTTTATTGTACAGATCAGAAATGAACATTTACAAACATCCATGATGTGCTCATAAAAGTCCTCCTTTTTTCCCCAATTTCTAGCATTTGATTGATTGCAATTTTCTCTACTTCCCAACAGTTTGCCAAATCCAACCATTCAATACAATCTATCTTAGTAAGTGACAAAATGTATTCTGCCATTTGACCTGAATAAAAAGTTATTTTGCTAGTCATTCATTGTTATTCATTGGAAGAATAAGTTTTGGACACTCTTTTTAACTCTTTGAGCTTAATATAGCATGCCTTGATTTAAATCGGAAATGTTTCTTAAAATTGCAACTTTATTTGACAACAAATTTCCGTTAAAATAAAATGAACAATGAAGGAATCTTCTAGTCATTGCAATAAAGGGATCTTAACTTGCTTACCATTTCTCAATAGCATTTTGAAATCAAGTTAGATCTTGAAGAGAAGTTAATTAGCTTGGCATTAAATAGGTCCCCTTTTGAATTCTGCACAATGAGTGGTATAAAGTGTGTTAGTACTAAGTTCAGAAGTAGCAAGGTCTAGTGGAAAGGGAATTGGGCTGGGAGTCAGAGGATCTGGGTTCTAATCCTGCCTCTTCCACTTCTCAGCTATATGACCTTAGTCGTGTCACAACTTCTCTTGTCCTCAGTTCACTTCCTCAGTTCACTCACCTGAAAAATGGGAACTCAATTCCCGTTCTACGACTTACTCTGTGAGCTCCTTGTGGGACATGATTATCCTGAGTCTACCCCAGAGCTTAGAATAGTGCTTGGAAGACAGTAAGCACTTAATAAATACTATTATTATTAATATTATCATTACTATCATGCTCTCAGGTATGAATTACTGCACAGCTTTCCCAGCCCTGAAACTTGGTGCCTGAAATGGATTTCCTTGTTTTATTTTAGCAATTCGATTCACATCTTGCACAAGACAGGCACTCAAGCACATTCAAGGGCATTTCCCAAGGAAAAATATGCTAATTCTAATCTCAAAATGCTGCTTTTGCTATACTGGATCCTGATGTACATCGGTATGGAGTGAAATAATCCGAGTCAGTGACCTAGACTGTGTGGTGAATGATGCATCCCAAAGTAATGTTTCCTACAGTTTCATTACATTCTTTACAAAATATGGGATCACTAATCTATGTAAAAGTCACTGGGGGGGGGGAGGGGGGAGGTAATGAATACTGCACACAATAAGCACCTTAATTTTGGCAAAAAATTGTTTTATACAATAATCTGGCTCTTTTGGTGACAGAATATATTTCCTCTGACTGCCAGTATTGAAAGCATCACTCCCAACTAAAATACTAAATGGCTACCAATTATCTATTGATGTCAAAATGGTTGTTTCCATTTGAATCACCAGTAAAGCTTCTATTTTATTTGTCATTTGGCACTGTCCTGTGCAAATTACTTCAGCTAACTTGCAGCCCTTATATTTTCCAAAACATTTTTCATTATCCTCAGTTCACTGAAGTTGATCCGTACAACTATAACATTAATGAACTGAAATCAAGGAATAGGACGGACAGAGCAAACCATTTCATCTGACTAGCAAAGCAATGGAATCTGTGAGCACCAGACATTCTAACAATGGTAGGAATTGGCCTTTAGATCAAATAAATATATAGTACCCGTGAGACTGTATTCCCAAATTAAATTCTGAAAACAAATCTTTTAGTTTGTTGTGGAGGGTTATCTGAAATGTGTCATGAGAATTTAAAAGGGAATGGGTAACCTTTGCCAGTTTTAAAGCAACTAAAGCCAACATGACAATTTAACAGAGACAGTTATTTTGTGTGCATAAGGTGGATATGACTCTGGATCCCATTTGAGTACTTCTAGTCAAGGAGTGCTCATAAAATAATTTTTTAAAATGGTATTTCTTAAACACTTACTATGTGCCAGGCACAGTTCTAAGCACTGGGGTAGAAATAAGCTAGTCAGGTGGGACACAGTCCATGTCCAACATGGGGCTCACAGTCTTAATTCCCATTTTGCAAAAAGATGAAGGACTAGAGGCAAGAAAACTGAAATGACTTGCCCAAGGTCAAACAGCAAATGGCGGGGCTGGGATTAGAATCCAGGTCCTTCTGACTTCCAGGACCTTGTTACTCCAGGCCACGCTGCTTCTCAATTTCAAGATCAGTGCTATTGTCTTGGAATTTGGATGTGTTTGTGTGTGCCTGTGTGTGTGTGTGTGTGTGTGTGTATAGTAGAGATTCTCTTAGAGAACTGGAAGAAGAGTCCTTTCCTATTTACATCTCCGGCGAGGTTTTGCACCTCTGTTGGCTAGCTCTCCTGCTTAATGAAAATTGAAAAGCCAACGACTGGCAAAATGTAAGTTTCTTGCAGAAAATTTCTGACATCTCACTGCCTAGTCAAACGCTGTTTTACGAAAGTACCCATCCCTGCTCATGTCCAGATTAGCACTGCATTCCACTGCTTTTAGTCGGTTCTTGCCAAGCATTGCAAGTGTGCTTGTGGGGTTCATTCATTCATTCATTCAATAGTATTTATTGAGTACTTACTACGTGCAGAGCACTGTACTAAGTGCTTGGAATGTACAATTTGGCAACAGATAGAGACAATCCCTGCCCATTGACAGGCTTACAGTCTAATCGGGGGAGAAATTTGGAGGTTAAATATTTAAAATCAGTGCTTCAGTAGCAAAATATTTATTCATGAACTTGTGTAAAGGCAGCAAAGGCATGAGAAGAAATGAACATTTTATTTGTGGTTCTACTTTTCATGGTGAAATAAATATCTGTAAAGGATTACGATGGTTAAATCGGTAAGGTCAAGGTCTAGAGAAAGGAGGTGAATATCTGATCACCGACCTGTATGTGTTGCAAACAGGAATGAAATAAATATCTATCTGATTTGACAACAAACAAATTTATGTTGAGGTATGGAGAATACATATCCAGTAAATGCAAAAGTAATGTCATATGAGCAAATATCCATGAATGCATTAATATCCATTAAGAATAAATGGCATGAAGCTGAGAGAGGAAAAACTGAAGGTAATGTTATGGACTCGCTAAATGTATAGAGAAATATATAATGAAATAGCAACTAAATTGATATTGATAAGAGCTTTTATTCAATTGCCCTCCTGCACAGAACTGCATAACCCATAAATTTGCTTCAGACAACTTTGAGGATTGGATTTTTCCCCCTTTTTGACTGCAAAATCAACGGTGAATGACAGAGGAAAAGAATTGGTTTTAATATGTGGAAGGCCTTCTTTAAATTGATCAGTTGCCATTGAATTTAATAGGAAGCACACATAAAGGCCTTCAATTTTTTTGAAGGATGAGACATTTAATTTTTACAGGAATCTAAGCTGATTTAATAGATTGTTTCAGTCAATCGATCAAGGGTATTTATTGGGTGTTTACTATGTTCAGAGCATTGTACTAAGCACTTGGGAGACTACAATATAACAGAATTTCAAGTTCTCCTGTCTGCTGTGTGACCTTGGGCAAGTCACTTCAGTTCTCCTTGCCTCGGTTCCCTAACCCGTAAAATGGGGATTAAGCCTGTGAGCCCTATTGTGGGGTGGGGACTGTGTCCATCCTGATTATCTGGCACCTATCCCAGCAATTGATGCAGTTCTTGGCACATGGTAAGTGCTTAACAAATACCACAATTATCATTATTATTAAATTCTGTTCATTTATTTATTCAATCATATTTATTGAGCACTTACTAAATGAAAAGGGCTGCACTAAGGTCTTGGGAAAGTACAATATAACAATAGTCAGACACAGTCTTTGCCCACAACAAGCTTGCAAGTCAAAGCAAAATTTTAACTCTTTTGGTGATAATCTTCCTTTGACTTGCAAGCAAGACTTTAACCAAAAGAATTGTAATATCCCCAAATCCCCAATGACAAAATTCAGTGAATAGGTATGATCATCTTAATACTGAATTAAATGGCCATTCTGTGGTATTTTCACTGTTGAGAATTATGGAAAGTAATGAAACAGAAAAAACATTCATGCTAAGGAAGAGTGATTTACTGTGGAGTGTTGTTTACCTACGCATCAGTAGTTGGCATTTAATCCAATATGCTCAAAATGGTCTGTTCTCAATAAATGTTTACTGCTACAGAACATCTTCACTGTGACGGACATAAATGAAGATCTAATAAGCACAAAAAAGGACTTTGAGGAGAAACTGTGAACATTCAGTTCAAGGTATGCAATTTGCCATTCATGGCACACAGCAGGATTGGCATGGCTCCTTTCCTTCCTCCCGCCTACCTGCCCCCCGAAAAAAAGACCACTTAGGCGTTTAAGATAGCAACTGTATCAGAGTTCCTTACTGAGAAACAGTGTGGCCAAGTGGATAGAGCATGGGCCCCGGGGTCGAAAGTAACTGGGTTCTAATTCCAGCTCCACCACTTCTCTGCTGTGACGTTGGGCAAGTTCCGTCACTTCTCTGTACCTCAGTTACCTCATCTGTAAAATGGGGACTAAGACTCCTAGTCCCACATGGGGCAGGGGCTGTGTCCAGCCTGATTAGCTTGTATCTACCCCAGCACTTAGTACAGTACCCGGCACATAGTAAGTGCTTAACAAATACCATCATTGTTATATTTATTATCAAGATGGCTCCCTTCTGTCTGCGCATTCCAGTAAGCCTTCTTTAGTATTATTTTTTTTTACATGGATACTCTTCTTCACCAATCACAGAAATAATCTTTTTAAAAGACTTGCGTTTTTACTTATTAAGGCCCAAGAGCACAACCCACCCTCAATCCCCCTCTTACATCCCCAGGTCCCGGGAAAGATAGGGAGACAAATGAGAAGGGAAAGCTGCCTCAAATAGTTAATGAATTATAGTATTTCCTAAGTGCTCACTGCGTGCCAGGCACTGAATTAATTGCTGGGGTGGATACAAGCAAACTGGGTTGGACACAGTCCCTGTCCCACTGGCTCATGGTCTTAATCTCCATTTTACAGATGAGATAACTGAGGTCAAGGGAAAAGGAGGTGACTTGCCCAAGGTAACAGAGCAGACAAGTGGCAGAGCTGGGATTAGAACCCAGGTAAATCTGATGCCCAGGCCCGTGCTCTATCCTCTCCCTCTGGCTCTCCAAGGAGGTTGGAGAGAGCACAGTAGGGGCTGGGGGAGACGGGGAGGGAGCTGAGACCTGGGACTGTGGCATAGGTAGGGGAAACCAGGCTATCCCAGTGGAAAGAGTCAGTCAGTTGGTGTTTCTTGAAAGCTTACTCTGTGCAGAGCACTGTACTACTATTACTATTAATAATGGCATTTGTTAAGCATTTACTATGTGCCAGGCACTGTGCTAAGCCCTGGGATGGATAGTAGCAAATCATGTTGGACACAGTCCCTTGTCCCACGTGGGGCTCACAATTCCAATCCCTAATTTACAGATGAGCTTCCTGAGGCATAGAGAATTTGAGTGACTTGCCCAAGGTCACAGAGCAGACAAGAAAAGTACAGTATACCAATATAAAAGTCACATTCCCTGCCCACAGTGAGCTTACAGTCTATAGGGGGAGACAGGCATTAATATAAATACAATTACAGAGATGTACATAAGCGCTGTGGGCTGGGGACCGGGGCGGGGGGGCGTGAATAAAGAGAGCAAGTCAGGGAGATGCAGAAGAGAGTGGGAGAAGAGGAAAGGAGCATTTATTCAGGGAAGGCCTCTTGGAGGAGATGTGTCTTCAATAAGGCTTTGAAGAGGGAGAGTAATTTTCAGTCGGATATGAAGAGGGAGGGCGTTTCAGGCCAGAGGCAGGATGTAAATGAAGGGTTGGCAGTGAGATAGATGAGACTGAGGTACAGTGAGTAGGCTAGCAATAGAGGAGTGAAGTGTTTGGGCTGGGTTCTAGCAGGAGACAGCTCGGTCTTGGGAGTCAGAGGACCTAGTTTCTCATCCCAGCTCTGCCACTTGATTGCTGTGTGACCTTGGGCAAGTCACTTAACTTTGTGCTCCAGTTTCCTCATCTGTAAAATGGGAATTCAATCACTGTGCTCCTTCCTGTCTACACTGTGAGCTCAACATGTGACAGGGACTGTTCCCTACCTGATTTAACTTGTAGCCTTCCCAGTGATTAAAAGAGTGGTAAATATACAGTAAGCTTCATTCACCCCACACATCCAATCCGTCACCAACACCCGCCGATCTCACCTTCACAACATCGCCAAGATCCACCTTTTCCTCTCCAACCGAACTGCTACCTCACTGGTAGAAGATCTCATAATATCCTGACTGGATGACTGCATCAGCCTCCTCTCTAATCTCCCATCCTCCTGTCTCTCTCCACTCCAGTCTATTCTTCATTCTGCTGCCTGGATTATCTTTCTACTGAAAAACTATGGGCAGGTCATTCCTCTCCTCAAAAACCTCCAGTGGTTTCCTATCAACCTCGCATGAAACAAAAACTCCTCACTCTTGGCTTAAAAGCTCTCCTCACCTTGCCCCCTCCTAGCTCACCTCCCTTCTCTCTTTCTATTGCCCACCCCGTGCACTCCGCTCCTCTGCTGCTCACCTACTCACGATCCCCCATTTGCGCCTATCCCACCGTCGACCTCTGTCCCACATCCTCCCGCTGTCCTGGAATGCCCTCCCTCCTCACCTCCTCCAAACTAACTCTCTTCCCCTCTTCAAAGCCCTACTGAGAGCTCCCCTCTTCCAGGAGGCCTTCCCAAACTGAGCCCCCCTTTCCCTCTGCCCTTCCTCTTCTCCCCATTCCCCCTACTATCTCCCCTTCCTCCTTCCTCTCCCCACAGCACTTGTGTATATTTGTATATATTATTTATTCCTCCATTTTATTAATGATGTGTATATATCTATGATTCTATTCAACTATTTTGATGGTATTGATGCCCGACTATTTGTTTTGTTTTGTTGTCTGTCTCCCACTTTTAGACTGTGAGCCCGTTGTTGGGCAGGGATTGTCTCTGTGCCGAATTGTACATTCCAAGTGCTTAGTACAGTGCTTGGCACATAGTAAGCACTCAATAAATATGACTGAATTGAATTGAAGATTCTCCACCTCTGATCTTTTATTTTATTTGCTCTCTTCTCCCATATACCCCAAGTTACAGTCTTTGGTCCTTCTATGATGAACTCCTATCTGTACCTCATTCCCCCTCATCAATCAAATCTGCCAAATAAGTTAAAACTTTCCTAAAAATGACAGACAACCCAAATGTCTCCCCCCGGCACTGATATCAGTTACATAATTGACTAAAAATATGCCAAATTCATATTAATTGCTAATGTTATTTCATTTGGACCAGTCTGTGTCTGCTTGTTTCCCCCATTTAATTATTTATGCTTCAAAATAAGAGAATGTTTCTTGTATTTCAATGTTCCCATGTGCCTAGGAACACACAGACTAAATTCCTTGAGGTTTGGGGCCATGTCTACCCACTCTATGGTACTGTCCTTGTCTAAATTCCTAGTACAGTGCTCTGTAGAGAGTAGACCTTCAGTGAATATTATTGATTGATTGAGAAGATGCTAAATAAATTCTGCACCTGCTGCTGATGAAGAGTAACTGCATCATAACATATAAAAAGGAAGAGTGTGAAATAACGGGAAACATTTTTTTAAAATATGTACTGAACACTAATGGCCCATATATGAAATACAGCCAAAGCCTTCATATTAAAAAAACAGCTCACAAAATGAAAGCTTCTCACTAATGTAAAGAAATTTCATCAGACTTGTCAAATTCTCTGATTTACCTCACAATGATGTATCTGAGCCTATGATTGCCTACTTTCATGCAACTACAATCAAATCTTGCTAGGTACCAATCACTAGAATGTGCTAAAGTGCAAATCTTTATAGTAACTGACATTTTCATTTAGCAACTGAACATCTTGGTCAGTTTCTTCTAAATTCAGGATCCTTTTCCACTGACATCTCTTTTAAGTTTCATAAAGATTAATCTTGTCATTTGTGATGACATTCTATGTCATATATAAACTGAAATGATTAGGCTTTCTTTCCTTTTAGAGTAAATCTAATACTCTTGGGCAAACCTGAATTACTTTCACTGAAATTAAATCTTTTGGTGCTTCCATAGTGCCCAAGTCAAAAAATTCACTTATTCAGCATTGTCACAGAGAAGTGCTTGTTTTTTAACAAAAAATATAAAATGGTGCTAAATACTTTCAGTAAAATGGAGGAAGCAAAAGAGTTTGAGCTCCTGATTACAGTCAGTGCCATGGTTTGGGGGAAACAAAATGGCTTAGTGGAAAGAGCAGAGGCCTGGGAGTCAGAAGACCGGGGTTCTAATCCCAGCTCTGCCACTTGTCTGCTGTGTGACCTTGGGTAAATCACTTAACTACTCTGGGCCTCACTTTCCTCATCTGTAAAATGGGGATTTAATCTTCCTCCCTCCAATTTAGAATGTGAGCCCAACGTGAAACAGAGATGGCATCCAATTGGATTATCTTGTATCTACGCTAGTGCTTAGTACAGTGTCTGGCACATAGTAAGCACTTAAATGCCATTAAAAAAAAAAGCCTTCATTAATCTCTCATTCCTCCACCCAATTTCACTTTGCACTATTCTTTCCACACTTGTTCACCTAAACAATTGGCCGTGATGAGCAGGAAATGTTCATTCATTCATTCATTCATTCATTCAATAGTATTTAGTGAGTGCTTACTATGTGCAGAGCACTGTACTAAGCGCTTGGAATTTACAAATTGGCAACAGATAGAGACAGTCCTTGCCCATTGACGGGCTTACAGTCTAATCCCCTGTATCTACCCCAGCGCTTAGAACAGTGCTCTGCACATATTAAGTACTTAACGAATACCAACATTATTAATCGGGGAGACAGACAGACAAAAACAATAGCCGTAGTAAACACTATCCCAAGTGCTTAGTGTAGTGTATTACACATCGTAAATGTTCAATAAATAAATAAATTCTCCTACCTGCCCCACAGCATGATGCATTTATGAATATATCTTTAAACTCTGTTGTTTCCTCTTACCTGTAACTTACTGTGGTAAATTTGTCCGAGTTACTTTGAACAGTGCTAAGCTCTTAGTAAGGTGTTTTGCAAACAGTAAACACTCAATAAATATGACTAAATGAATGATTTACTTTAATATGCAAATGAGTCTATATGGTCCTTGAGGTCAAGGATTATGCTTATCAATTCTACTGTATTGTAGTCTTCTAAGCGCTTAGCTCAGTGCCCTGCACACTTTAAGCACTCCGTAAATATCGACTGATTGATTATAATTTACTTTGGCCTCCCAAACTATATTACAGTCTTCTTGAGAGCTAGAATCATGTCTACTAACTCTACTGCATTGTATTCTACCAAATGTTTAGTACAGTGGTCTGCACAAAGTAAGTGATTAATGAATACTACTGATTCATTGACCTGTTATTCTTCTGGACCCAAGTCTAAGGAGCTAAGTTCACTGACATAGCATTGAAATAGTGAATTGCCCTTAATGGATAATAATTTTCAGGAGCTATTTCTGCCAAGGGACAACTGTAATATATTATTCCATTTTTTCTACAGTTTTCTAATACCTGATTATATGTGTTTTGTAAAAAAAAAAAGTAATTATATACAATTCACTTAAAAATGTGCTGTAAATCATTTCTTCCAGTTTGGAATACCCTATTATAGCTTCAGAGCAACTGGAAAACAAAGATTCATGAACAGGTTACATGTTGAAATTCCTCATTATTAACCTTCATCTTTCAATAACCATGTTTTCACAATAGTTGAGAGAATGATCAATATTTTCTATTTTAAGTTCCGAAGTTTACTTAATCTTCTCTAATATTTTTGTTGTTTTGCCCAGTTTGATGAAGAAAGGAGAGGAAAGATGTAACAGGGAAAGCAACTTTTAAAGAGTTTCTCTTATCTTCCACCTACACATTTTTCTTATAACTTCCTACTCATTTTTCTTATGATTACTGTGATTTATCACCATAGGGGGGAAAAGAAAGGCCCATTACAGGCGTGGGTTGGAATGGATTAAAACTCATTCCCAGGCAGATTAAAAGACCAGTAGGCCTAAGAGAGAATTCACCTGCGCTACGTACCAAAAGTATGAAGCTCAAGTTAGGAATACAAAAGTAGAATGTGACTCTCTCTTTCCTTTCTTTCACTCACTCTCTCTATATACACACACATACACACACTCACACACACACACCGCCCCCCCCCCCCTCACATTTTCTCTCTCTCCTTTTTCTCACTCTTACCCCCTTTTTCTTATCACTCTTTCCCTCTTGCTCTGACCCTGTCTTTTCCGCTCCCCCAAATTTCTCCCTTTCCTCTCACCCCATTTCTCTTTCTCCATCTCTCCCTCTCCCCCAACCTCTGTCTATTCTTCTCCTGACACTTTCTCCATTCCCCTCATTCCCTCTCATCCTCTTTCACTTTATCCCCACATCTCTCTCCCCACTCTCTCTATTCTATGGGGAAGCAACGTGGTTCAGTGGAAAGAGCCCGGGCTTGGGAGCCAGAGGTCATGGGTTCGAATCCCAACTCTGCCACTTGTCAGCTGGGTGACTGTGGGCAAGTCACTTAACTTCTCTGTGCCTCAGTTACCTCATCTGTAAAATGGGGATTAACTGTGAGCCTCAAGTGGGACAACCTGATTACCCTGTATCTACCCCAGTGCTTAGAACAGTGCGCCGCACATAGTAAGCCCTTAACAAATACCAACAATATCATTATTATTATTCCCTACATCCCATCTAGGGGGTACAAAAATATCTCTTCAGTGGTTGTTCGGAGCTAAATATCTTAATTAGACGTAGAGAGAGGGCAGCGAAGAGCTTGCTGGAGATGCAGAGGGACACTGGAACATCGTCAATCCATTAATGGTATTAATTGAGCACTTACTATGTGGAGATCACTGTATTAAGTGCTTGGGAGAGTATAATACAACAGAATTAGTGGACACATTCCCATCATGATGTCACAACAGCACACCCACTCCAGAGTAGGAAAGAATGTTTCCATAATCAGTTCCCCTTCACTGCTGACCCAGACTCTTTTCTAGCTAGTGTCTTCAGTCCAGTCACAGTGGAGACCCAACCTGGACCAGGGCAGTCTGCAAGGACTAGGATCTTCCCCAGCCCTACGGCACCATGGTATCCAGGGGGAATGGCAGAGTGGAGCTCTGCAGTTTCCATTGCTGTCAAGTGTCTGGCTGTCTCCCCTGGCTACGGGCCAGGGGCTTCGGGTGGTAGCCCATGAGGTCTTAGGCTGAGATGCTTGTGGCAATGAGGAGCAGGGAGAGATCCCTGTGCTTTGATCTCCTCACCTAACAGGACCTCTAGACTGTTAGCTCTTTGTGAGCAGGAACCATGTCTACCAATTCTGTTGTACTCTCCCAAGTGCTTATTCATTCCATCATTCAAACGTATATATTGAGCGCTTACTGTGTGCAAAGCACTGTACTAAGTGCCTGGGAGAGTACACAGTGCACACAGTAAGCTCTCAGTCTATACCACTGATTGATAGGTGGGCTGGAACAGCTGCCTTACTGATCACCCTCTATCCCTCACCCACTTGGACTACTTCAAGCAACTGTCATTTGGTTGGTATTAAGGAATACTGTAGTGTAGTCTTCTCTCCTGTAGTGTGAAATTGCAGGTAATAATGTTGGTATTTGTTAAGCGCTTACTATGTGCAGAGCACTGTTCTAAGCGCTGGGGTAGACACAGGGGAACCAGGTTGTCCCACGTGGGGCTCACAGTCTTCATCCCCATTTTACAGATGAGGGAACTGAGGCACTGAGAAGTTAAGTGACTTGCCCACAGTCACACAGCTGACAAGTGGCAGAGCTGGGATTCGAACTCATGACCTCTGACTCCAAAGCCCGTGCTCTTTCCAAGCAACAAATTAGTTCATTGTTATTGATCCAATAAATAAGAAAAATGATATACTAAAACATTGATGAATAAAAAAATATGAGAACCAGAGTTTTTTCCCCCCAATGACGTCCCCCCGCCCAAACGCTCATTCATTCAATCATATTTACTGAGCACTTACCATATGCAAAGCATTGTACTAAGCACTTGGGAGAGTAAAATACAACAATAAACAGACATATTCCCTGCCCACAGCATGCTTACAGTCTAGGGGAGGTACCCTACACTCTACAGGACATACCCTAAATAATGAATTAAATGTATTATATCTTATCCTCAAAAGAATTAAGAATTGAATTCTACATTCCTCTCTCTTCATTTGGCATAACCTGGTACTTGCCTTGGGAAGATCCTAAAAGCTAGCTGCAAACCAATTAAACATGATTTTTTTGTTCCTAAACATTAATAAGGCTGAAATTATTAAGTGCTTACTATGTGCCAAGCACTGTATTTAGCAGTAGGGTAGGAAAATGATTATCAGGTCATACACAGTCCCTGTCCCACATGAGACTCAGAGTTTAAAGGAGAGGGGATAACAGGAATTCAAATCCTATTTTGCAGATGAGGAAACTAAGGCACAGATAAGTTATGTGACTTGCCCAAGGTCACACTGTAGGCATTCAATAGTATTTATTGAGCACTTACTATGTGCAGAGCACTGTACTAAGCGCTTGGAATGAACAAGTCAGCAACAGATAGAGACAGTCCCTGACGTTTGATGGGCTTACAGTCTAGTCTAGGCAAGTGGCAAAGGCAGGATTAGAACCTTACACTGTGTATACAGCACTACATAAATACAAAGGGAGAGTACAATCACTCAATGGTATTTATTGAGCTCTGACTGTGTGCAGAGTACTGTATTAAGCACTGGCGAGAGTACAATACAACAGCATGGGTAGATGTGCTTCCTGCCCACAAAGAGCTTACTGTCTAGAGGAGGAGGCAGACATTAAATAAATTTGGATATGTACATAACTGCTGTAGGGATAAAGGTGTGGTGAATATCAAGTGCTTAAAGGGTACAAATATAAATGCATAGATGATGCAAAAGGGAGAAGGAATAGGGAAAATGAGGACATATTTGGGGAAGGTTTCTTGAAGGAAACGGATTTTGATAAGGCTTTGAGGGGAGTGAGGGGCGTCTGTTGTGCCTGAGAGGTAGAGTGATCCAGGCCAGAGGGAGAACAATCAACTTAGAAGACGTGTTCCTTGCTCTTATAGGTATTTACAATTTATTGGGAGTAACAATCAGAGGCTCCTGCTAGGCTGCAAGCTCATTCTAGGCAGGAAGTGTGTCTTTTCATTGTTATATTGTGCTCTCCCAAGCACTTAGAACAGTGCTCTGCACTCATTAAGTGCTCAATAAATGTGATTGAGTGAATGAATGAGCGAGTGAATTTGGCCAAGTGGAAAGAGTATGAATCTGGAAGTCAGAAGACCCAGATTCTAAACCCAGATCTGCCACTTGCCTGCTTTATGGCCTTGGGAAATTGCCTTAACTTCTGTCTCAGTTATCTCATCTGTAAAATGGGGATGAAATACCTATTCTCTCTCTCTAGGTTATGAGCCCTATGTGGGTGGGGACTGAATCCAATCCTCTTACATTGTGACAACCCTAGATCTTAGTGCAGTGTTTAGCACATAGTATGTACTCAACAGATACCACAGTTATTATTAGGAATAAAAAGTGAATAGAAAGAGAGAAGGTGCTGAATATGCAAGTATATATATATATATATATATATATATATATATATATATATATATACTGAGAGAGCTGATGGAGTCAATGGTCAGAAGTTCCTGCTTCATATGGAGTAGAGTGGGCAACAATGGTTTTTGAGAGCTGGGGTCGGGGGGAAGGTGTGAAGATGTGTGTTGCAGAAACGCAGTGCAGGCAACAGAGCAAAGCATGGCTTGGAAAGGAGAAAGGATTTAGTAGGGAGAATAGTGAAGAAATTGATACAGTCATCTGGTCAGGATAAGATGAGTTCCAGAACAAGAATAATGGTTCTTTTGGCTGGAAAGAAAGGAGAAGGTCTAGAAAATATCATGTGGGGAAAAGAGGACAGGATTTAGCAATAAACTGAATGTGCAGGGGGAAAGAGAGTGAGGAATCAGGGATAAAATCGAGATTGCCAGCTTCAGAATCAGGGGGGATGGTGGTTGTGTCAACCACAATGGGAAAGAGAAGTGGAGGGGAGGAAATGGGAGGGAAGATGAGTTCAGTTCTAGAAAGTTTGAATTTAGAGGGCCAGGAGGGCATCTATGTGGTGATGTCCTGAAGGCAAGAGGCAATGCAAAATAGCTGAGGAAGTGGGAGTTAGAGTAAGCTTGGTACGGGAGGGTCAGAAATGGGAGATCAGTTTCCTTGTGATTCTCTTTGGCCCTGATTTCTGTCTTATTTTATTCCACCTCCATTTTATTCTGGGCCAGCAGGGGGAAGTAAAGGAAAATCTAAGGATCCGTTTAAACTCCTAAATAGAGTAGAAGGGGAGTCCTACCATGTCCTTTCTGTTAACCAAAATGGGACACTGTCATTCTTCCTTATTTATGAGCCCAGTTTCCTTGTCATTCTCTTTGGCCCTGCTCTACTTTCCACTTACATATTCTTTCCCAGTACTTGGTACAGTGCTCTGCACACAGTAAGCCCTTAATAAATCCTATTACTACTACAATTACTAATGATACTACTATTCTGCGTTATTTCATTCCACCTCCATTCTTGAGTCCGGGCCAACAGGAGGAGTAAAGGAATATCTAAGGCTCCATTTAAAACACTGGATTGGTTGACGCGGTGACCTTCCATGCCCCCACCACAACCTTGGTCAAAATGGAATGCTGTTTCTCCTTTTCCTTCTCACTGAATGGATCAGTGGTATTTATTGAGTATTTCCTGTATGCGGAGCACTGCCCTGGGAGAATACAATGTTACCGATTGGGCCACAAGGAGCCTCAATTCTTTCCCCATGATCACTGGTGGATCCGCCTCTACAGACCTAAACAAGCCATGCCGACCTGGACAGGCCAGCGTTCAGAGTTTAGTGGAATAGGTAAAATTTCTCTCTGAAAGCAAACAATTTTTGTGAGCTACAACTAGTTCATATAGCCTGATGGTCAAGTAGGTGTTAACTCGTTGTGGGCAGGGAATGTGTCTGTTATACTGTACTCTCCCAAGTACTTAGGACAGTGCTCTGCACAAAGTAAGCGCTTAATAAATATGACTGAATGAATGGCAATGCATCTGGTTTCAGATGATAGTCAGGCTTTCCTTCACAGCCTTAAACCTGGAGAGGAAGCATGGCCTAGTGGTAAGAGCAAGGGCCTGAGAGTCAGAGGACCTGGGTTCTAATGCAGGCTCTACCAATTTCTTGCTGTATGACTGGGATAGTCACTTCACTTTTCTTTGCCTCAGTTTGCTCAACTGTAAAATGGCATTCATTCATTCAATAGTATTTATTGAGCACTTACTATGTGCAGAGCACTGTACTAAGCGCTTGGAATGTACAAATCGGTAACAGATAGAGACAGCCCGTAACGGGCGATGTAGTGGATAGAATAGGCCTGGGAGTCAAAAGGTCATGAGTTCTAATCCCTGCCCTGCCACTTTTCTGCTGGGTAACCTTGAGCAAGTTACTTCATTTCACTGTGCCTCATCCGTAAAATGGGGATTGAAACTGTGAGCCACACATGGGGCAGGGACTGTTTCCAATTTCATTTGCTTGTAATCGCCCAGCACTTAATACATTCCCTGGTATATAGTAAATGCTTAACAAATATCATCATTACAAGCTGTTCTCCCTCCTAATTAGACTGTGAGCTCCATGCAGGAAAAGTACTGTGTCCAACCTGGTTAACTATATCCTTCCCAGCACTTAGGACAACGCTTGAGAGATAGGAAGCATTCAACAAATACCATAAAAAAAGTTTGGAATGATGTAGCCCAAATTAATCTGGATATGTATATTATTTCACTGATTATGTTTTGTTGTGCCTGGGACAGTTATTATTTATTTCAACACCCTAGTTCAAAGAAAAATGTTAGAAAACAATGTTGAGGTCTTGTTTGGAGTTTTATCCCTTTATTGATGCTATTTGGGGAAAAAATCATATATTTTCTATATTACTTGACAAATAATTATACCAACATTGATGATTTCAAATGTAGGCTGGAGCATCAAACCTCAAACCTTTCTACTTAGACTGTGAGCCCCATGTAGGACAGGGACTGTGTCCAATTTGCTTCATTTGTATGTACCCCAACACTTAGAACGGTGCTTGACACATAGTAAGCACTTTACAAATACCATTAAAAAAGCCAATGTAATTCTTTGGCACTTAGCTTGGGAGGTGCAGCTACAAATCCCAGCAGGAGGAGAAGCAGTATGGTCTGATGGGCTGTTTTGAGTCCCACTTCTAAGAAAGCTACCAATAACTACTGTGTATCCTGGTGAAATGCAACATCACCAAGTAGAAAGAACACAAGCTTTAGAATTCCAATGCGAGGTCTGCCATTTGCCTGCTGTGTGATCTTGGGAATGTCACAACTTCTCTCAGCCTCGGTTTCCTCATTTGTAAAACGAGATTCAATACCTGATCTCCCTCCTACTTTTACAGTGATCTCCATGTGGGACAGGGACAGTTGTCTGACCTAATTCTTTTGTATCTAGCTCCGCTCTTAGTATAGTGCTTAGCCCAGAGTAAGTGCTTAACAAATGTAAAATAATTCTAATTATAATTATTCAGAGTGTGGGCTAGCCCAACGAAAAGAATGAGTGGGATATGTAGGTTTTACATGAATATCTACATCAAAACCAAATAGTCCAAAGTGTAATTTTTAAGTTAATCATTGCACTGTGGTTCATTAGGCTCTACCATAAAATATGTTTTCACCCAGTGAATTGGGAGAATCAGCAGGATCTGGCAGTGGATTGAATGGGAAAATTGAAACAGGGCAAGGGGTCCAAGAGAGCCCCAAGATTGTGGTTTCCTGGGAAAGGGCATATGGTGGTGTTTTTGACTGAGACAGGAAAGTTAGGAGGAGGAGGAGATTTAGGAGAAAGAAGTAATTCATTTTTTGACCATTAAGCTTGAGGTGCTGGCACGGTTACCTTCGCAAGAATAGATATAGAGCGAGAAGCTCATTGTGAACAGGGAATTTGTTATATTGTACTCTCCCAAGCACTTAGTACAGGGCTCTGCAAACAGTAAGCACTGAATAAATACGATAGACTGATTGAGTGTCCGGGATGAAGAACAGTACCTTGCAGACTCCAAAAGTTAATGGAAGAGATGTGGGCGAGAAGCTTGAAGGAGCAATCAAAGACATAGGAGAAGAACCAGGTTAGGCTGATGTCATTCAATTGGGGCCTGAAAGTGTTTCAGGGAGGATGAATAGAGGCTGAGTCTCACCTGATTATCTTGGATCTACCTCCCGCTTAGTACAGTGCTTTAGAACATAGTAGGTGCTGAATGGAAACCACCACTATTATTTGGATACCACAATTATTACTGCTAAGGAAGGAAGACCTAGGTAGCTCCTTGGGAGCAGTTTTAAGAGACAGCCTTCAGCTCTGCTCTGCAAATGGGCGCTTGGGTGAGTATAGGGTTAGTCAGTAGCAGGCTGATACATGAAACTGATTTCTTCAGATTAAGTGTCAATCTACAACGATCTATTGATCCAAGAAGCAGTGCAAAATCACACACATATCTTCTCAAGAGTTTGGGCTTCCGAAGTGGATATTTACTCCTTTATGAATTATTCAAGGACTCTGATATGCACATTGAAACCGTGAGTGGGTTCTTAAACTAGGGTGAGCCCCAAGCTGGGGAGGGACTGTGTCTGACTTCATTATCTTGCTTCAATCCCAGTGCTTAGTGCAGTGCTTGGCAAAGAGTAAGGGTTTAACAAATTCCACAGTCATTGTTATCATTAGCGTTACACTGATTTCAATAGCTTGGTTATCTTAAATCTAGCATTCAGTTATATTGGGAAATGGAGACGAATGGATGAAAAATACATTAAAAATTTACCATGCCTAGGGAAATTTTGAAAAAACACCACAAGACTAAGGTAATTCTTTCTTTACTTTTTGTTTTAGCTTCATAAATTTTCCAATTGCCTGGAATGACTCATTAGAATTACCATCTTTTGAGATATTGCATTAGCTTTTATGAACACTAATTGAATTTATCCCCAAGAAAGAGGAGGTTTAACACATTTCAGTAACAACTTCGGAACAGTTGAATGGAAAAAAAAACACACTAGTAGCATAATTTGACTAGATAAGAGATAGTGCATTTGTCATTTTAGATATTTCCTTATTTTCAAAAATGGCAACAATAGACAGGTTAATGTCCAGCACATGGTCACACTGTAACAGTGATTCAAAGCCCTGGCCATGCTAAACTTGGGATTTTAAATTGTTTCTTAGGTATTGTTTACCACCAGAAAATTACATTAAAATTTACATTGGATAGCTTTATGTTTTCAGATTCAAGGTCTTCTCTTTTCTCTATCATTTCCTAATAACACTAATTAAGATGAATCTCCTTACTTAGAAAGGTAGAATGATTGGTATTTTGTCTAAACAATGTGTTTGAATTAGCATCTTGGGTAGATAACAACTAAAATACCCTTTTGAGAGTGGCAGCCTCTAGTCAACAGCTTAATTTTCTCACTTATAGATTGCACTTTGAGTGTGTGTGTGTGTGTTGTGTCCTTGGAGGAATCAGAATGTCTTTGTCTCAGAGGGCAATTAAAAAGATGGATGGCCTTCGATCTCTCCTTTGCCAGTTAAACACCCTGAAACCTAGTACTGTGGGTAGGCAGCATTGCCTTTGTAAACTGAAGCAGCCTTGATTTACCAGTTCTAGAGCCTAGAGTACACCCAAAGTGTCTGGAAGCAGGAAAGCAGGATCAAGCAGGAGTTCGGGGTTCATAATAATATAATATTGGTATTTGTTAAGCGCTTACTATGTGCAGAGCACTGTTCTAAGCGCTGGGTAGATACAGGGTAATCAGGTTGTCCCACGTGAGGCTCACGGTTAATCCCCATTTTACAGATGAGGTAACTGAGGCACAGAGAAGTTAAGTGACTTGCCCACAGTCACCCAGCTGACAAGTGGCAGAGCCCAGATTCGAACCCATGACCTCTGACTCCCAAGCCCCGGCTCTTTTCCACTGAGCCAAGCTGGTTCATATCTGGAGAGGGCAATTTAAGATCGATAAGATTGAGAAGATTGTGTGAGAATGTGTGACAAGTGTGAGAGAAGCATATGAAAGAAAAGTGTGTGAGAAGACAAAGAAAAGTATATGTAATAGAAGGGTATGTGTGAGAGAAGAATGTGTGAGAAGATCAGATTGGAGGCAGGGAATGTGCTTACCAACTCTATTGCTTTGTCCTCTTCCAAGCACTTAGTACAATGCTCTGCATAGAGTGCTCAGTAAATGCCATTGATTGATTGATTAGATGGCAGTTAGACTCTTCCAGGGACCTGTGGTCCTACATCAATCAATCAACTGTATTTATTGAACTCTTACTGTGTGCAGAGCACTGTACTAAGCACCTGGGAAAGTAGTACAGTTCAACAGGGTTGGTAGCTGTGCTCCCTGGCCGCAACAAGCTTACAGTCCAGAGGGAAGAATCCCACTCACAGTCCATAGGCCAAAGACTGAAATTAATTCCCCATCTGCTTCTGGAGTAATGGCAGAGGCATGCCATCGTGACCTAGTGGAAAGAGCCCAGGTATAATAATAATGGGATTTGTTAAGTGCTTAGTAAGTACCAAGCACTGTTCTAAGTGCTGTGGTGGGGTGTAAGGTAATCAGGTTGTGCCACGTGGGGCTCACAGTCTTAATCCCCATTATACAGATGAGGTAACAGGCACAGAGAAGTTAAGTAACTTGCCCAAAGTCACACATCTGACAAGTGGCGGGGGCGGGATTAGAGCCCTGACTCCCAAGCCCGTGCTCATTCCACTGAGCCACACTGCGGATGTGGGTTCGAACCCAGGCTCTGCCATCTGTCTGCTGTGTGAGCTTGGGCAAGTCATTTCACTTCTCCATGCCTCATTTTCCGCATCTTTAAAATGGGGAATGAGACTGTGAGTCCTATGGTAGTATAGGGACTTTGTCCAACTGGATTAACTTGTATCTACCCCAGCACTTAATTCGGTGCCTGGCACATAGTAAGAGTGCTTACCAAATACCACAATTATTACTATTATTATTATGTCCCAGTGCCCTGGAGTGTAATGGGAGAGGTCCCTGGGAATCCTTGGAAAAGGATCAGATAACAGTCTTGCTTTTCCCCACTCTACTACAACTCAAATGACTCCAAGGGCTTGGATGCATAAAGTGCTAACTTTAACCTGCTGTCTCTGCTAGTAATGGGAGATTTTTGATTTTGTTTTTGCCATCCTGCCTCCCTGCCCAGTATGATCAAGAGAGCTCCTGGTCACAAAAGTAACTTTCCAGGCTCTAATTTTCCAGCAAAGTGAGGTCCTGGAACACAACCAGCTCAACAGAATTGAAGCCATGCTCATGGTCTCCCTTCTGGTCCAGGCGCTATGTGTGAGATGAATGGATGATAGTAGGATACTCCTATAGCTGCTGAATGTGAACTAGAAGGGAGTGCACAGCAGCCAGGAGGGCAAGATAAATTCATCCATCAGTACTATTAATTGAGCATTTACTGTGATCAGAGCACGGTACTATGCTACAAGAGTATGATTTTAAAGATAAAGCTCAACGGCACAAAAGTAGTGAACTTTTGAAAGACGTCTTGGCAAATCAGGAGAAAAAAAGGCTTCTTGAAGTGTAGCAAACCAAGAGGCAGTCTTAAAAACAGTCAGGGTCAACATGCGGAAAAAACAACAATGCATCAGGAATTATTTTTTTTTTAAATGGTATTTAAGTGGTTACTATGTGCCAAGCACTGTATCAAGCTAATCAAGTTGGACACCATCCACGTCTCACATGGGGCTCACAGTCTTAATCCCCACTTTATGGATGTCTGTCACTCCTTCTAGATTGTAAACTCACTGGGGACAGGGATTGTATCTATTTATTGGTTTACTGTGCTCTCCAAAGTGCTTAGTACAATGCTTGGCACAGAGTAAGTGCTCAATAAATATGATTGAATAACTGTGGCATTTATTAAGTTCTTACTATGTGTCAAGTTGTGTACTAATCCTGTGGAAGATACCCAGTCTCTGTCTCACAAGGGGCTACATGCTCTCAATTCTAGTAGCTTCCTCAGCAAAAGCAAAGGACGGCTATGTATTTGGCAGAGTGACAGGAAGACAAGATAGAAATCACTGAAGCCTCAGTGATTTGTAACTCGTTAAAAGCACATTTTCCCAATTGCATTTCAAATGCTTTTCGAGTCCCCAGTTTTTGAGGGACAAGATTGGTGGAGCTATCTGTCTTACTGGACATACATGATTTGCCTTTTCAGGTGTCCATTGCCTTCTCTGACTAAACCTACTGGTGTCAATTAAAATGCTTTATTATTCCTGTATTTTTTATGACATTTGTTAAGCACTTACTATGTGCCAGACACTGTAGCAAGCACTGGGGTAGATACAAGCTAATCAGGTTGGACACAGTCCATGTCCCTATTTATTTTGTTAATGAGATGTACATCACCTTGATTCTATTTATTTGCTATTGTTTTAATGAGATGTTCATCCCTTTGATTCTATTTATTGCCACTGTTCTTGTCTGTCTCCCCCAATTAGACTGTAAGCCCATCAAAGGGCAGGGACTGTCTCTATCTTTTACCAATTTGTACATTCCAAGCGTTTGGTACAGTGCTCTGCACAAAGTAAGCGCTCAATAAATACTACTGAATGAACGTATGAATGTCCCACATGGGGCTCACAGTCTTAATCCCCACCTTACAGAGGAGGTAATCGAGGCAAAGAGAAGTTAAGTGACTTGCCCAATGTCACGCAGCCGACAAGTGGTAGAGCAGGAATTAGAAACCAGACCTTCTAACCCTGCAAGTTGGTGCAAAGGTTTGAGCTGTTATTTTAAGCATTTTACAGTTTCATCTGGAAACAAACATGAGCATAAAAGATGCCCAGCTATCAAAGAACTGGTATAACCTTAGATGGGATGAACTGGCTTTTAAAATCTCTTCTGTGTGATCTGCTACTTGTTTCTCACCAACCTCTGAAGAGGCATCCCTCCCCATGATAGATAGCTTCACTCTAGCCCTGTGCCTCCATGTTTCAGAAGCCAACGTACACTAAACCGGCACTCCGGCTGCTGACAGTTAATTGATCACATCCATGCTTGAGCGCGGAGGTTTTTTGCTTGCTACAAGTTTTCTCCTGAAGAGTGATAGTGTGGAACTACAGTCAGCAGTCATCTACTGTGGAGCGAGTGGCTCCTGCTGAAATTGAAATAAATTGGCTGAGGGAATGTGCAGAACAGCAGTTGGTCAATGTGCCACAGAAGATTGTAGATCAGCAAATACACTGACTGAGGTGTTTGAAATGGAAAAAGGTAAAGAAAAAATAAACTCTAAGAACATGATAATGGATAAAGTGCAAGTAAAAATGAGAGGTTTCAGGAGAAAAGCACCAAGGCCTGATGGAACAAGCACGGGCCTGGGATTCAGAGGATGTGGGTTCTGATCCTGGTTCTCCCTCTTGACTGCTGTGTGGCCTTGAGCAAATCACTTAACTTCTCTGTGCCTCAGTTTCCTTATGTGAAAATAGAGATTCAATACCTGTTTTCCCTATTTAGAATGTGAGCCTCGTATGGGACAAGGACTGTATCTGATCTGATTAACTTGCATCTACCCCAGAACTCAGTATAGCGCTTCACATGTAGTAAATACTTAAATGCCATAATCATAATAGCACAGTAAGTGCTTAACAAATATCACCGTTCTTTTGCCTTTGGAAGAACCTGGACATACAAAATCTATCTGAATGAACAATAAATGCTGTTTCACCATCAAGTGATTATAAGTTAATTTATTTTAAGCTACTTCTTAAACACTTGCTATAAACCAGGAACTGTACTAGCACTGGCATAGATGCAAGTTTATCAGATTGGATTCAGTCTATGTGCCACATGGGATTCACAGTCTTATTCCATATGCGACAGATGAGGTAACTGAGGCAAAGAGAATGAAGGGACTTGACCAAGGTCACAAAGAAGACAAGTGGCAGATCTGAGATTAGAATCCAGGTCCTTCTGACTCCCAGACCTGTGCTCTATCCACTAGGCCATGTTGCTTCTCTAGTGTGTGGCTTTATTGATTTACATTAAATTCTTTCTAGAAATTGTACTGTTAGACTGAAGTTTTGACTTCATGAGATTGAGATTGGGGACCGTCCCCCAACCCCCACACTTATTTGAATAATACTAAAGTTAGTTGTATTTAGAACAATTCAACAAAGGTATGGGATTAGAAACTCTAATCAAGCTCCAGTTAATAATTCTGTGAAAGCTTCAAAGAACCCTAATCTCAAACAGAATAATGTCAAAGATAACATTCAATAACTATTAAAAACTGGAAAGATGAGCAACAGAAAATCCAAGAGCTGAGACAAAATGCAAGATCTGAGACTTAGAGATTAATAATTAGAACTGAAAATACCAAGCCCGATTGTCTATCAGAAACCAGGCCCCATGTGCTTTGCCCAACTGGATAATTTTAGTTGGCTGGAAAAGTTTTAAGTAAAAATAACCACAAATATGTTTATCTTAGTTTGGCTTTTACCCTATATATAGGTTAAACACAAGTCAATACATTACCATGAAGAACTCTTCTTCTAATGTGGTTCCAACCAGGAGCTGAACTGAATCACACAACACAACAGCACTGGAAACCAAAAGCACACTTCCTCCCCAAGCTTTCCCTGAAGAGAATTCGGTTCCATCCCCAGACGAAGGTGCAGCTCTGGGTTTCTGCTTTTTTTTCTTGCAATTATCTTGCTAGGTCTATTTCGATAAGCTTTGAAACAACATTGCTTTGGAGGGAACTGTTATCCAAAATCCACCAACACCTTTTATGGCTATAAAATACCCAAGCTTAAGTACATGGGGTGAACATGATCCATGACCGTGACCCATTTTTAAAGAAAGTTGATACAATCCACCTCTTCATTCTTAAGGCGATATGGCTAATTAACCAGCTTCCATAAAGGAATACTAGCACCTGTTCTCCCTCCCCCTTAGACGAGGTGGGACAGGGATGGTATCCAACTTGATACCATCCCAATTTGATTAGACTGTATCTTCCCCAGTGCTTGGCAGAGTAAGTACTTAACATATGCCACAGTTCTAATTTATAAACCCTGGAAAGGGGGTGATGGGTACTGTGGCATTTGCCACTAAGGCTAAATTAAAGTTGAATATGGAAAAAAAGTCACTTATGGTTATTGTGCTGGACTAGAAGAGGAGTAGGTAGAAGTTCAGGGGAGACTTGGGGAGCATCCAGACTAATAAATAAACTACTTACATTTATAATATGGTAGAGGAGCCTTAGTTGGGGAGGTGGAGAGAAAGAAGAGAAAATTAAAAAAAATGTTCAACTTAAAATGGGTGAAAATTAATAATGATGGTATCTAAGTGCTTTCTATGAGCCAAACACCATATTAAGTGCTGGGTATGTACAAGATGATCACTGAGGACCCAATCCCTTTCCCACTTGGGACTCACAGTCTAATGGGGAGGAAGGATACATATTTCATCACCATTTTATAGATAAGGACACTGAGGCACAGAAAAGTTAAATGACTTGCCAAAGGTCACATAGAAGGCAAGTCATGGAACAAGGATTCAAAACTAGATTTCATGGCTCCCTGGGCCTGTCCTCTTTCCACTAAGTCACAGACAATTCTTCACTCTAGTTGCAAATTACTAAAGTCATCGGAACAAGCTTCTACTTCTGCAGGGTCCTGCACAAATAAACTCATAGTATTCCAACTCTTCATTTGCTTAATATTATAATGCTATGCTTTGCCTTAATTTAATAAGGATTAAACAACAATTTAGCTATCTTTGCCATTACTGCGTGAGAGAGTTTCTGGACTGGATTTTAATTCTATGGATTATATGGGGAAAAAAGCACTCCTCGATAAACACAGGGTATGTTCAATGAAAATGTAGCTGTAAGAGAATGGTAGTCCTTAGGGCCCCCGGTATTGGTTTTTATATTAGATAATGCACGCCTTGGTGATGGGATATTTTTCTTCTTTTGGTACATTTTCCCAGTACCTAATCTAATGTTCTGCATGGTTTGGATGCTTACTAAATATCATTAAAAATGATATTGGTAACTATACAATTTCCCTGTTATTGGACCTTCCTTAAAACTGTAATTTCAGCTGCAGTTCCAGTAATTATCCAGAGAGAGAAGGAATAATGTTTTAGGAAAGAAACAGTGAAGAGGGTATTAGTAGAAACATTATTTATCGGGTGCTCACTGAGTACACTGCTCTGTATTAAATTCTTAGAGTGGGAAGTTGGGAACAAGAATGAGAGAGAAAAGGAAAATTCCAGTCCTGTGAACAGACTGGAATTGCCACCCCTGATCAAATCTGAAACTATGAAATTTTGAAGTACCCATCCCATTCAATCTTTAGTTGCTGCCTTTGACCCTGAAGATTACCCACTACTTCTGGGAGTACTGTCTTAACTTGACTTCACTGAAACCATCATGATTAAAGGTATTTATTGAGCACTTACTATTTGCAAAGCACTGTACTAAGTTCTTGGGAGAGTACAATAGAATAGAGTTGGCAGACATATTCCCTGCTCACAACGAGCGTACAGTCTAGAGGAGAAGACATATATTAATATAAATTAATAATTTCTAACATATAATTTAAAGATATGTACATAGTGCTGTGAGGTTGAGAACTAAGTGAATATCAAATGTCCAAATGTTATAGACTGTGGCATTGGTTAAGCACTTATTATGTGCCAGGCATTATACTAGGTGCCGAGGTACATACAAGGTGATTTGGTTGGACACAGACCGTGTCCCACAATGGGCTCACAGTCTTAATCCCATTTTATAGATAAGGTAACTGAATCCCAGAGAAGTGAAGTGACTTGCCCCAAGTCACATAGCAGACAGGTGGAGTTGGGATTAGAACCCATGACCTTCTGACTCCCAGGCCTGTGTTCTCTCCACTATGCTATGCTGCTTCTCCAATAATAATTATTATTATTATGGTATTTGTTATATTGTAGTCTCCCAAAACCTTCATGCAATGCTCCGCACTTAGTAAGCTCTCAATAAATGCTACTGATGATGATGCTCTTCACTCATAATAGCTCAATAAATATAACTGATTGACTGATTGATGATGAAAAGAAAACAGTCTCTACCAGTTACCAGTTATACACTGCCTTGTTTTTTCTTTCTTTCCCTTGGCTACTTAACTGTCTGTCAGATTCATGGCTATATTCACGGCTAGCCTAAATACTGTTCTTCATTTTAGACTCACAGAGCAAAAAAATAAATTCCTCATTATTCTAAGAGACTTATTTGGCACTGCAAGATGTCTACGGAGCTGTAATAAAGCTACCCTACTCAGGTTCACTTCTATCTTCCTGAATTTCGGCTGGTGTTTTCGAACGGGTCTAAAGAAACTCTTTTATTTGTTTAATTTATTTGCCCTTCCTTTGCCGGCATTCTGCCAGTTTAGATGTCACCTGTAATAACTATGAAAAATTGCTGTGTGCCTCATGCTCTATTTTTTCCATCTGCTGTAGAAGCTCACTCCAACTACCAAAGGGAGTTCAGTTTCAAGCAGTAACAAATCTAATTTAACCCTCTGAGTTGCATTTTTTGGTCCTAATAGTTATATAGCCTGAGAAACTCATCGATAGGGAATCTGTCTTCAATCATCTCTACTATTTGAAGGAGAAGGACCTAAAAGCATGCATTTCTACAGAGCTAGAGAACGCCAAACTTCTCTGTAGCATGTTCACTGATAAGATGTGATTGTCTCCTCAAATTCATTGTCTTTTCCCCAAGTGTAAAGAAAAGACTACTTGGGGAAAAATTTGTAGCATTTATAAAGCTAGCATGAAACCTAAAATACTTTTACTAGACTTGGATCTCTGAAGAATTTGTTTAGAGGAGGGAGACTTTCTTTGGGTCGGGTGGGTGGGGTGGAGAGGGAAGGGTAATTTGTTAAGTGTTTACTATATACCAGGCACTGTACTAAGCACTGGAATAGATGCACATCATCAGGTTGGACATAGTCTATGTCTCACATGGGGCTTTAAGGCTCATGTAAAATGGGGATCCATTTTACAGTTGAGGTAATGGAGGCACAGAGAAGTGATGTGCTCAAGGTCACACAGCAGACAAGTGGTAGAGCTGGAATCAGAACCCAGGTCCTTCCGACTTCCAGGCCTATGCTTTATCCATTGGGCCATAGTGTTTCTCAGTAAGAATCAACTGCATTTCAGTCATTTATTTTGAGCGATAATGAAATGACCCATTTATCTGATATAGGTGCAAACATTCACTCTATCATATGTATTTAGTTCCTACTTTGTGCAAAGCACTGTATGAATATGAGTATATGTACCAAAATAAAACAGAACAAATTCTTATGCCAAGTCCCTTTGTAAAACACACAACTATAGGCCTCAAGTGGTTTAGATTATGAGTTTTTCAAAATTCTTGAGCCATTTCTTGACATGTTGGTGAATGCACTCTGATTTGGTTGGCAAGCAATATTGTCCCATTTCTTTTTGAGCCTTTTTGAACAAGCACCTAAGGCAAGCCTGCATTTTCTTCTTCACTTTAAAACCTTCTCCAGAAGACTGAAGAATCATTTGAATTTCCCACAGAATCTTTCCCTAATTTTCCGTGCATCACAGCGAGACTAACTATACATCACAGTTCAGCCAGGACAGTCTCGGATATTTGTAGGTTGTCCCAGGGTATTTCAGAAGAAAACATAAAAGTTCCGGAATTGGGACTGCCCTGCCTAACTATCCTTGAATTACCTTCACTATAAATGCTGAGATTAGTGCTCCACTAGTTTGTAAGCTTCTTGAGGGCCGGGATACTGTTTACTAACATTAATGTACTATCCTCTCCCAAGAGTTTAGCACAGTGCTCTGAACACAGTACTGGTGATCGACTCCTCAGTTCCAGTCCTGTATCATTTTGACCCTTTCAATCGAGTTTCCTCACCCATTCCCACTCCTGCTTCCATCCCAGCCCTCTGATGATCACCAAAATGGAACACAAAATAAGTTTAGGATGATGCTCTGCTTTGCCAAAAAACAAAGTGTGTCCGCCTAATCACAGCTAATGCCAGTTCCCAAAATTTACTCCATTTACCTGGAACATTCATTTTTTAAAATAGGCTAAAAGGCAACTGGAGGGGAAAAAAAAATGAAGCACTAGCTATCCAAATTAAAATTGGAGATGAGGAAGTAAAGGGAGCATTCTAAGTCCAATGGAATTCAGTTAACATGTTAAATGAATGCACCTATTTTTGAAATGTGCCATTGCATCTATAATGGTGAGAGATTAGGATTTCGATTCTCTCTCCTCGACAGGACTTTACGAGTAGTAAAAAAACAGTCAATAGCTGTTGCTATGGAAACCGATATTCATCATCTCTCCAAGTAAACTCGGCTCCCGTGGCTGGAACTAACTTCCAGAGTGTTTGGGCTGTAATGAACCTAACTAGGAACACCTGGTGCAGAAACGATGCTGAGAAGAGATCAGAGGGTCAGCTCAAACCCCACTAACCAAGAGTAAAATAAGGGAAATACAGTAAAGTCAGGTGGAGGAATATTAGTGGGGTCATGGTGGGGGGAAGGAGTGGAGCACAGATCCTTGGACCCTGTATTCAAAGTGGGGACTGTAAACCCTAATTTTCCCTTAGAAGAAATAATTCTCTCGATCTAACTTGATGATTGTTGACAGGATCTAATAATGATAATAATAATTATGGTATTAGTTAAATGCTTAATATGTGCTAGGCATTGCACTACACTGTGGACAGTGCGTACTGACACTGTCACCGACAATCTGGACAGAGCACAGGCCTGGGAGACAGAAGGTCAGGTTCTAATCCTGGCTCTGCCACTTGTCTGCTGTGTGATCTTGGGGAAGTCACTTGACTTCTCTGTGCCTCAGTTACCTGTAAAATGGGGATTGAGACTGCAAGCCCTACACGGGACAGGGACTGTGTCCAAGCCGATATACGGGTATTCAGCCCAGGGCTTAGTACAGTGCCCGGCATATAAGTGCTTAACAAATGCCATAATAATAATTATTATAACTAAGCACTGGGGTAGATACAAGCACCTCTGACTCCCAGGCCCATGGTCTATCCACTCTGCCATGAGGCTTCAAATCTTAGATAAAGCATATTTACAGGGGAATAAGAACCAACATTTCTACAAAACATTCTTTTAATTGTAGGAGTCCATCCGCCCATAAAATAACAAGCAGGTATTTCCCAGATTGGTTCAGTTGACAGGCTTTAAAAGAGGAACAAGAGGAAGACTGGAGTAGAGATCTGTATTGACAGGGCCTGGCTCAAGCCCAAACAAATTCTAGGTGTTAGAGAGTGGGCCTGGCCTGGTGCCCACGGAGGCCTAAGAAGAATCTGAGCTCATTTCTGGGAGGTGGGTTTTCATCCACAATGGTTGTTGTGGTAAAGGTTTGTAGTCTAAGCAACCTCAGCGATACCTGTGCACAGGCAACACACTGGGCTTGCCCAAACACGGAGAATGGGGCGATGTGTCATGCTTCTCCAACCGGCCGAGATACCTCACATTTGTCCTAAAAGTCTAAAACAGATGGAGAATGGGTGAACTAATGGAGCCCACTGTAATTCAGTAACCTATGTGGTGGATTACTTTGTAGGACCTCAGGCACGAGAAATGAGTTCAACCCAGCAATGTCACGATTTAACAGTGGAGATAAACCAGATGCGTATAGGAGGCACGATGACAAATTCAACTTTGGGGACAATTCTTTCGACCCCAAGCCCAGCTTCAAACAGTTATAAAAAGGCCATGAAGTCGAGAGACAGGTCACCAATTCTCCCGGAATGTGAATTGTTCTTTGGGAGTTAGGCAATTGCTTTACACATTCGCTTGCATGATTTTCCAAGGGCCCAACTATTTCTGTCATTACCTTCCACTTCCAGCCTAGCAGAGTAATAAAAGCAAGTAAAATGAGAGGGTTGAGTGGGCTGGGGAGACTGAGGATACTTATCGTTCACATTTGAAATAAGACAATGTGCTGGGTATTTCCTTATTTTGCCCGTTCATTCAATTCAAAAGGAGGAATGTTACCCTTTTTAAGATCAATAATAATAATAATAATTATAATTATGGCATTTGTTAAGCACTTACTGTGCACCAATCACTGTTCTAAGCACTGGGGTAGATACAAGGTAAACGGGTTGCCCCATGTGTGGCTCACAGTCATATTCCCCATTTTACAGATGAGGTAACTGAGGCACAGAGAAGTTAAGTGGCTTGCCTAAGGTCACAAAGCAGACAAGTGGCAGAGACAGGATTAGAACCCGAATTCTCTGACCCCCAAGCCTGTGCTCTTTCCACTAAGCCACGATACTTCTCTAATGGCATAATGGAGAGAGTACTGGCTTGGGAGTCACAAGGTTATGGGTTCTAATCCTGACTCCACCACCTGTCTACTTTGGGACCCTGGGCAAGTCACTTCACTTCTCTGTGCTTCAGTTACCTCATCTGTAAAATGGGGATTGAGACTGTGAGCTTCACGTGGGACAGGGACTGTGTCCCACCCACTTTGCTTGTATCCATTCCAGCATTTAGTATAATGCCTGGCACATAGTAAGCACATAAGAAACACAGTTATCATTATTATTTTTGAAAAGAACAAGATATACTGCAAATATACTGACCAGATAAAGTCTATTTCAGAGGTGCCCAAGCCTGATGAATTTAAGAGCGGCAAACAAAATTACATAATATGGCTAAAAACAGCAGGTAAAAAGCACTGTGGCCTAGTGGAAAGCACACATGCCTGGGAGTCAGAGGATGTGAGTTCTAATCCCTGGTTCACCACTTATCTCCTGTGTGACTTTGGGAAAGACATTTACCTTATCTGTAAAATGGAGAGTAAGACATGGACTGTGTCCACAGATTATCTTGTATCTATCCCAGTTCTTAGTACAGTGCCTGGCATACAGTAAGCGCTTACCATAGGAAAACAAAGAAACAAATGGCAGGCATTTGGGAGGGAAAGGAGCTGGTGGCAGCAAGTAGTTGGGAGTTGATTTGGGGTGAGAGAGAAGACATTCTGAGATCCAAGGGTGAGAGGAATTGGGGTGGAAGTTAAGGGGCTGGGAGGTATATATATCCCTTCTTGGCAGCCTAAGCCAAAGTAGGGCAAAGCATGTGAAGAAAATAATAATAATGATGATAATGATGGCATTTGTTAAGCACTTACTATGTGCAAAGCACTGTTCTAAGCGCTGTGGGGGGATACAAGGTGATCAGGTTGTCCACGTGGGGCTCACAGTCTGACCTCTGACGCCCAAGACCGAGCTCTTTCCACTAAGCCAAGCTGCTTCCCGCCACAGGATGATGGAAAGAAACATTTTGGCTATCGCTATGGCCACATGCAAGCAGTGTGACATTGAGTGTTGCTCATGCATCAACTTTCAGTCATCTCTCAACCCAATAGAAGGGTCAACTCAATACAGATGCAAATGTTGTGTGTGTGTGTGTGTGTGTGTGTGGTGGGGGGGCTACATCTGTGAACTGTGTGCTTGGAGTATGTGCTTGGCAAAGTGTATTCATCTCATGTGATCTGGGTAAATATTAAGGCTACTCGACATGCATCTGTAAAAATTAGCAAGTCATGTTCTTCAATCAGTAGCTTGTATTCAGTCAGTCAGTTGTATTTATTGAGTGCTTACTGTGTGCAGAACACTGTACCAAGTGCTTGGGAAAGTACCACACAACAATTAAGAGACACATTCCCTGCCCACAACAAGCTTATGGCCTAGAGCGGGGGAGACAATATTAATATAAATAAATATATTACAGATAGGTACAATATGGATTGAAGACATCTAGACAACATAAGAAAGGAAAATATTTAAGGAAAATAGCCAACTTAGAAGAGATATGGAGATCTTTGAAGATGGGGAGAGTGATGGTCTGATGGATATGGAGTGTGAGGGAATTCTACGTCAGAGGGAGGCCATGGGTAAGGTGTCGGTCACTGGCAAGACAGATGAAATTATTAAGAATGAGCAGATGGGCATTACATAATAAGAGATTAGCGAGGTCAAGCGAGAACTGATTCTGTGCCTTTAAGCCAATGGTAAGAAGTTATTGTTTGACGTGGAGATGGATGGCCAACCGGTGGAGGCTTTTGAGGAGTGGGGATATTGACTGAATAGAAAAATGATCTGGGCAGCTGAGTGATGTACTGGAGAACGGAAAGCCAGGAGACAGGGAGATCAGCGAGGAGGCTGATCCAGGAGTTAAAGTGGGGTAGGATAAATGCTTGGACCAGAATGGTTAACAATTTGGATGGAGAGGAGTGGGATTCTAGAGCTGTTGTGAAGGTAGTAATGACAGACTAATATGCACGCTCAAGGAGAGAGATGAGTTGAGGAAAATGCCAAAGTAACAGGCTTGTGAGACATGAGGATCGTGGTATTGTTTATAGTGTTGAGAAAGTTTGGGAGGAAATAAAGTTTGGGTTTGGGAAGATGAGATGTAGAGGTGTCCTGAAGGCAGGAGGAAATGTGCGTCTTCGGAGCTTGAGAGAATAAGAGATTGGAGAGGTAGCTTTGGGAATCAACCACATAGAGGTGGAAGTCAAAGCCATGGGAGGGAATGAGTTCTCCAAGGCAGTGGGTGTAGATGGAGAATAGAAGAAGCAGCAGTCAGAGAATCAACGTGGCTTAATGGAAAGAACCCATGCTTGGGAGTCAGAGGTCATGGATTCTAATCTGGGATCTGTCACTTATCAGCTGTGTGACTTCGGGTGAGTCACTTGACTTCTCTGTGCCTCAGTTACCTGATCTTAAAAATGGGGATTAAGACTGTGAGCCACATGTGGGGCAACCTGATTACCTTGTATCCACCCCAGAGCTTAGAACAGTGCTTAGCACATAGTAAGTGCTTAACAAATGCCATCATTGTTATTCTTTTTACTATTAAGATGACCCAGAAATGTGTCTTGAGGGATTCCCACCATTAGGAGTGGAAGACAAAAAAGGAACTGGGAAAGAGACTAAAGAGAGCAGACAGTCAGACAATCAGTCAGTTGTCTTTATTGAGTGCTTCCTGTGTGCAGAGCACCGTACTAAGCGCGAGGAAGAGCACAGTCTAACAATAAACAAACATTCCCCACCCACAACAAGCTTACAGTCTAGAGAGATGGGAGAAGAACCAGAAGAGGACAGTGTTAGTGAAGTCAAGGCTAGATAATGCTCCCAGGATAAGGGATGGTCCACAGTGTCGAAGACAGCTGAGAGACTGAGGAGGATTAGGATGGAGTAGAAGCCGTTGAATTTAGTAAGAAGGAGGTCCTTGGTCCAGAGAGGACTGTTTCCATGGAGTGGAGGGGAATAGAAGCCAGATTTCAGGGTGTCACGGAGAGAATCAGAGGAGAGGAAGTGAAAGCAGTGGGTATAAGCAACAGTTGGCTTGAATATCCAGATTTGCTTTCAAAAAGTAGTGAAATGTGCTTAGCAAAAGTATTTAGGATAAATGTGAAATAATTGATAGAGGTTACCAAAATGTGATCATTAAAAAGGAAATTTAAAAGGCACTCATTGTCTAACCCCACATTTCCAATAATTCGGAAGTGCTAAATTTTATGACATATTACCCATATTTATTTTCCCTTTTTCTCATTTAATCCTTGAGAAATATTTAACAACAACAACAAAAAAATCGATTCAGACTCATTCTTCCCCTGGAAGAGTGATTTTTGTCATAAGACCTGTACCTGCTACTTTTATTATCTTAAAGACTTGTGAGGAGATCTGATGTTAGGGACAGTCTCTTTGATGAGCAGAACCTTTATACCTGGGATACAAAGTAAATGGAAAAAGTGAGGAGGTTAAAAAAAAGGCTTGTGAAATAATAGCTCTTCTCATATGGATCTTTAAAATGCCACCACAGCATGGGTGTCATTTAAAGAGAAAAGGAAATAATCTCCCTCAGCTATTATGCTAGAAGGGAAGTCCTTTCATGCTGCTAGCAGGAAATATTTATAGGCAACAGATTGGAGTCTGAGTACCTCACAATTTCATCAGGACATTCAGGACTCTAGAAACAGAGGTAATATTAAAGAACCTTTCTAATAACGGGTCTGCAAGCTAATCAGATAAAAATACTTCAGACGAAAGCACATATAGGTCAGTCGCTTTTCATTCGGCAGACGCGAGACACTCCTCCAGAGAACATAATTCATATACATCTTTATGTGGTCATTGCCTCATTCCCAAGTTAGGTTAAAAACTAAAAGAAAACAGCCAACTAATTTGATCAGAGTGATCTTGATATTTTTATAGTCCATGAAAATTTTCTTGTAGTACTGGCTAAAATATTTTAAAAGTAAAAATGGTTTGGCAATATTTAGAGTAAAATAGTGTATCGTAATACTGCAGTGACTTTGGGTTGATAGAAAATTCCACTAAGGTCGGAGGCACACTGCTGATCCTCGGCAAAAATTCTGATAAAACTCAGCTCTTGAAGTGCCACATCAATAGTTCCCCTGGGTGTTGTTGAGATTGTGGAGATTTAAGATAGCTACTCATCGCTGGCTGCTTTAAATTGCCAGACCATAAACCTGGCCTGGGTACCGATTTGTGTTGCCAACTCCAATTTTCCTGAGCAAATTTCTGCCACTTTGTGAAATATTTTTTTCACCCCCATCCCCATGACACTTAAGAAAAAACACATCCTTAGATGTTTGGCCTACCTGTAATTTACTTCAGTGTCTGTCACCCCTGCTGGAATGTAAGCTTCTCGAGGTGAGGGATTTGTATATCTACTCTACTGTACTCTCCCAAGCACATAAAAACAACTCTGCACACAGTAAATGCTTAATACTTTGATTTGATTAATTGATTGACAGTTCTTACTACACAATGGGCATAACACTAAACTAGGAACTCGGGGAAATATAAGTAATGTCAAAGTGATGGTCCCAGCCTTTAAGGAGCTTTTCAACCAAAAACTCCTCACTTTCATCTGGCTCCCTTTACCTACCTACTTTCTCTTCCCATTATTCCCAAGCTTCACCGTCTTGATTCCACTCAAGTCAACCTACTAGCTGTACCTCCTTCTCAACAATCCTGTCTCCTTTTCCTTTCTTACACTGTGCCCCTCTCTTGGGAATCCTCCCTCCCCATTTGAGACAGGCTACAACTCTCTCACATTCAAATCTTTCCTAAAATCCCATTTCCTCCAACAAGCTTTTCCCTCCCAAATATTCCTAGCAAATTTGCAGCCAACTCAAACAATGGTAAACAACCAATTGTAATTATTGAGTACTTACAGTGTGCAAAGCATTGTACCAAGCATCTGGACGAGTACAATACGGCAGAATTGGAGACACATTCCTTACCCAATTGTGTTTATAGTCCAGAGCCTCCAGTCTAACATTAAGGAATTTTGTTGTTGTCTTATGCTGTCGAGTTGTGTCCGATCCATAGTGATGACATGGACACATCTCTCCCAGAACACCCCACCTCATTCTGTATTCATAGAGTTTTCTTGGTAAAAAATACAGAATAGGTTTACTGTTGCCTCCTTCTGATCAGTAAACCTGAGTCTTCGCCCTTGACTCTTTCCCCTGACCCTGCTGCCCAGCACAGGCGAGTCTTGACTTGTAGCAGATTGCCTTCCACTCAATAGCCACTGCCCTAGCTAGGAATGGAATGGGGATACCTCTGTTTGACTCTCCCTCCCATAATCGAGACTGGTAGAGTACTGGAAACTCTCAAGGTGCTACCCTAAGATGTGAGATATCAAGCTCTCATAATATCCTGACTGGATTATTGTGCCAGTCTCCTTTCAGGTCTCCCTTCCTCCCATCTCTCCCCACTCCAGTCTATTCTTCATTCCGCTGCCCTGATCATCTCCCTACAGAAACACTATGGGCATGTCACTCCCCTCCTCAAAAACCTCCAGTGGTTGCCTATCAACCTTCGCACGAAACAAAAACTCCTCACTCTTGGCTTCAAAGCTTTCCATCACCTTGCCCCCATCTACCTCATCTCCCTTCTTTCTACTGTCCACCTCGGACACTCCGCTCCTCTGTTGCTCACTTCCTCACTGTCCCCCGTTAATGCCTATCCCGCCGTCAACCCCTGGCCCACATACTACTACTGACCTGGAAAGCCCTCCCTCCTTTTGTCCGCCAAACTCTCTTCCCCTCTTCAAACTCCTACTGAGAGCTCACCTCCTCCAAGAGGCCTTCCCAGACCTAGCCCTCCTTTCCCTCTGCTTCCCCTATTCTCCCCTTCAGCACTGTGCTCATTTGTATATATTTATTACCCTATTTATTTTCTTAATGAGGTGTATATCCCCTTGATTCTATTTATCTTGATGATGTTGTCTTGTTTTTGTTTTCTGATTTGCTTTGCTGTCTGTCGCCCCTGTTTAGACTGTAAGCCCATCATTGGGCAGGGATCGCCTCTATCTGTTGTCAAATTGTACATTCCAAGTGCTTAAAACAGTGCTCTGCACATAGTGAGTGCTCAGTAAATACTATTGAATGAATGAAGGAACTTTACACTCACCTTAATACTCATGAAAAAATACCTGACATTTATTTATGACACCTCTAATTGTAAATATTTTTATGCTTGTCTCTCTTCTTCGGCACAAGGATTTTGTAGGCAGGGACCATGTTACTTCACTATTCTTTATTTCCCCTGGGACTGATACAGTGCTTTGCACTAAGTAGGTGTTCAATAAATATTACTACCACTACTAATTACTGCTACTACTATCTAAATATTCTAAAATTTCATCCCCATATACATATCAGAAAGGAAGGCCTCCATGTACAATATGGATTATATCCTGGGCTCTGCATACAGGATATGCTAAATAATAATGATAATTATGATTCTTAAGTGCTATGTGACAGGGACTGTTCTAAGTGCTGAACACTGCTCAAAAAATACTGTCGATGACGATGACAGGTCATTCCAGTAACCTACCAAAACCAAATGAGCAGAGTAATTCCAGTATTAGTAATGGTATTTATTAGGGGCTTACTATGTATAAAGCATAGAACTAAAGCACTTGGGAAGAATATGGGAGAATTAGATGAGGTCCCTGGTCTTCAGACATCTCATAGTCTAAGAATAAAGAAACTGACAATAGATGTATAACGAGACAGTGAAGCTATAAAAATAAAGAAAAACCAGGTGAGGGATAGATACAAAATTAAATGAAAGCTGTAGGCACTGCTGCTAGAAGAGGAGAGTTTCAGCCTTCTTGTGGCTCGGTGCCTGAAAGCTCAGCTGTAGTGATTGACATCACTATTGCTTTCCAACAGTCTGTGTTCTGTTGAGATGCTGGCAAGTGATTCTGTCTTTTTCACCAAGATGGGGCAAGGCAGATTGGGAGGAAGATCCTAGGATGAAATATATGTGTGTGTGTATATATATGTGTGTGTGTGTGTTTGTGAGACATTACTTAAGTACTTACTAATTACTATTCAGTGTACTGAACACTGGGGTAAGGTACAAAGTAGATCAGATTGGACATAGTCCCTGTCCCACGCGTGGGGCTCATAATATAAGTAGGAGAGAGTAAGATTTAATCCCCATTTTATAGATGAGAAAATGGAGACATAGAGAAGTTAAGTGACTTGCCCAAGGTCACACAGCAGGCAAGCTGTGGAGTGAGGATCAAAACCCAGGTCCTCTGACTCCCAGGGCCTTGCTCTTTCCACGAGGCTACACTTAAAGGAAGAAATAAAGAAGCTGTTTGCCCTTGAAATGGGCATAAATTGTTACTGTCTGCCTCTTCACTGTCTAAATCTGCTTCTGTTTTATCCAGCATGAGTAATGCAACATGATGAATACTGTTGTGAACTATTCTGACTTTTACTACATACATAGAAATTGAAAGTCTGTAGAAATATTTTCAATAAAACATCCAGATTCAATGTAACAGATTGTAAAGATCAAAATGAAAGCTGCTTTAAAATGTGTTATCTTATCATTCTCACTACATGGACAATTAAAACTTGAATCAATGATTTTCCAGCTGGTAGAGCCAAAAGATTTTAAAATGTTGTAGTTATTTTGCACAGTTAATCATCAAAGAGCAGGCTTCTGGAAAACTATCAAAGATAGAAAAAAAGTAATGCCTTTCATTACTTTTTTCTTTTGACTTAAAGAGAAGTTTGGTCACTTTTTGGTCATTATTTTGTGAAATATTCAGGGAATTTGCCATCCTAAAGAGTATCCTCGTTCACCACTTCTACGATGCATAGTCTGTGATATATTACCACACATTTTCTGTGAAGAAGTCTTGCTTCTTGAGTTATCTCTTCCAATTTCATCAATTCAAATAGGCATAATCACATCTATGCCACAGGAATATTGTAGAGACAGATTTAAAAGGATTGCAAAATACCTTCTTGTATTCATTAAACATTTCTATATTTCCCTTCAAAGTAGTGTTAATTTTGCAGTAAGTTAACTTCCCAAATTTAAAACAAAATGCAGGTCAGAGTACACAATACATGAATTCCTAAAAAGCAAAGGAAATCCTGAATATTAGCATAAATAAAATCTCAAATTATAAACTCAGGGTATATGTTCCTACAGTACAGTAAAGTCAGTTTTAAATATGATAGATGAATTATGAAGAAACTATGATTTTCAAAATAGAAGTCACATTTAAAGCTGTTAAAATATTTACTCAACAAAAAATAAGTGGGGGGAGGGTGGAGAATGTATACAGCTTTTAATACATGCCCAAGAGCAGCACAAATGAAGCCAAAGTGAGGAAAAAAAAGTCTTCTGATGAATTTCTTTAAGCACTTTTCATCTTAGCTACCATAGGAAGTTGCTGAGGCAGAAAATATCCACTGGTAAATTTTGCAATTAAAAAACCCAACTCATGCTAGACCAGATGGGTTATAGACTATGTAAAGAAACCTAAATTCTTAAGTAGAGTTAGTCTATCTCTGCTCAGAACAAAGCTGATTATTTTAAAGAAATCCCAACATCATTTGATTCTTAGTGGAACATATACCCATCAGTTCATCAGTGGTATTTGCTGAGCCCTTAGTATGTGCAGACTACTCTACTAAGTCCTAGGGAAAGTATAATAGAATAATGATGGTAATCATCATTTAGGAAGGAAATTTGCAACCAATTCCTTTTTGATTTGAACATGAGAGAGGCTGTGGCACTTATGCTGATTGATATCTTTATACTCTGCCATTTTCTCTATCTGCAATTTGTTTTAATGTTTGTCTCCCGCTCTAGACTGTAAATTCCTTGTGGGCAAGGTTGTGTCTACAAACTTCATTGTATTTTACTCACCCAAGTCCTTGGTACAGTTCTCTGATTTACTCAGGGAAAGAGGTGAAATTAATAATAATAATAATATTCATTCAATCGTATTTATTGAGCACTTATTGTGTGCAGAGCACTGCACTAAGGGCTTAGCATTGTGCATCAAGCTCCTGGGCAGATACAATACAGTCAGATGAGACAGTTTCCTCCCATTGGGCTCACAGTTTAATGGGAGGGAGAAGAGATATTCCCATTTTATAGGTAAGGAGACTGAGGTATAGATAGCATAGTTAAGTGATTGGCTGCAGTTCTCCCAGTAGGTAAGCTGCAGAGCTGGGATTCCAACTCAAGTTAACTGACTTCCAGGCCTGTGTTCTTTCCACTAGTCCAATCTGTTTCTCTAAAGACACACATAACCCTAGAAAAAAGGAGGTTTTTTTTTTTTCCTTTTAAATCCCCAAATAGACTTCTCCCCAGCTCCAAAATCCATATTCCTGAGAATTTTAGTCCTAACCTATCACATTCCAAACTCAAATATAGAACTGTTCCAGGGGTGTTTTACTAAGAATAAAAAGAAATTCCAGACTTGGAACATTTTGCTTATTAATAGTAATATTTTTTAAATGCAGATCATTTCTAAAATCTAAGTAAAAGGGGCAACCCAGGTAAATCTTTAAAAATACACAGCACTACTCATTTTTTTTACCTAATTTTGTCCCAGATGATGCTATAATTACTAACACATAAAAAGCTATTTCCCTCAAAGCATTTATGACAATGATTATTTTGAATATGGTGCACTTAAAAAAGACACTTCCATTAAACTAGTTCCCCTCCAGCTGTAAGGTCTTAAATCTTAAAATGTGATTTATCTCTGTGGAATTAACAAAGTATCCATTTACTTAAAGGGAACATGCCTTAAAAATTCTAATTAAACTGAATAAAATATAACTTTTAGACAAATATTTTATACATTCAATTTCCTTCCATTTGGAATTGTATTTCAATAGTCTTCTTTTTACTGAAGTATAGTTTCTTTTGAATGGAGGAATATTTTCTCCACATTAGAAACACATTTGTTGTCTCACTCCAACACAAAGGTTACCTCCTGGGTAGAATCTTTCTCCGCTACTCTAGCTTTCTTTCCAGGACAATTACATCCAACTGTGACAATACCAAGCCCGTGCCATATATTTAGAACAAAACCTCATCGGCTTGGGCTGGCGAGGTAGAAAATTTCCATTGGTTGTGCCTTTCGTAGTTATTTCCTGACATTTCTTCAGTTGGCTTTGGTGCCATGACAAAGGACAAAAATCAATACTCATATGTTGGACCAGTTCTAGTTGTTCTTCAAACAATTTATTTAGTGTGCTGCTCACATGGTCTAAAATAACATGTGGCAAGGCGACAGTTTTAAGATCATGTTCTTTAATCAGATCTGACTCAGAGGCGGACTATTCATTCCCCAAGGCACTTGATACATCAACGGATCATGACAAATGCCTCCGCTGGCAAGAGGTCAGGATCATGCTGGTTTGTTTCCGTGCAATATGGCCAATGTTTTAATGGCCAAATTTACCCAAGCAACAGTATCACCTCTAAGCATTAAGAAACAGAATTTAAAGAATAATCCCTATGGTAAAACTGGATTTTTTGTCCCTGACAACCATTTGATTTTCAAGGTTATAGGACAGAATCCTTTGATTGCAATTATTATCTACAAAAAAAAAAAAAAACAGGTGTTCTGGTTAAATTTCTACAAGGGTTTCAAAGCAGTAAAGTGAAAAGGTTTTGAAATGGAGTGCTGACATTCAAATGATTTTTGCATTCATCCATTAAAATTATAAAATATTCTTGTTTCCCCAACGTTCAGTGTAAGCTTTTTTTATGGTATTTGTTAAGCATTTACTATGTATGTGTCAGTCACTGATCAAAGTGCTGGGATAGATACAGTTTAATCAGACTGGACACACAGTACTCACAGCCTTAATCCCCATTTTACAGATGAAGAAACTGTAGCATGGAGACTTTAAGTGACTTGCCCAAGGTCACACAGCAGACATGTCAGAGCTAGGATTAGAACCCAGGTTCTTCTGACTCCCAGTTCCATGCTTTCTCTACTAGGCCCACCCTCTTTCTCTTTAATAGTCTCCTTTTTCACTAAGGTTCATTCATTCATTTGGAAACTCTTTTTCTCATTTCAGATCAGTATAGACAAAACAACATCTCTTTCAGTGATTACTTTCAGAAATGTGAACCAGTGATTTTGCGTCTGAAACCACATCTCTTTTAGGAGCCTTCCCTGATTAACCTTTCATCTTCCTGTCCTACATCTTCCCCAACTGCCACTTTTGCACTCTATCACCTAAACAATTCACACTCCCCAGTAGCACTTTCCTACATATCTTTATGCTCTGTTGCTTTCACTATGGGAAGGGAACATGTCTACCAACTCTATTTTATTATACTCTCTCAAGTGCTTAGTACAGTGCAGTGCTCTGCACATAGTAAGTGTTCAGTAAATACCATTAATTTATTGATTGATTGGAGTGGGGAGGTCAGGGAGGTCAACGAGCAGGCTGCCTTCCAGACATCTCTACTTTGATATGCTGTCAACAACTCAAACTTAACATGTTCAAACCAGACCTCCTATCTTGGCACCCAAACTCTGTCTTCCCCATGACTTTACTATCACTGTAGACAAAACCACCATCGTCCCTGTCTCACAAGCTCATAACCTTGGCATTATCCACACTCATCTTTCTCATTCAACCCAAATATTCAATCTGTCACAAAATCTGGTTGGTTCAACCTTCACAGCACTGCTTTAATCCACCCTTTCCTCTCCAGCCAAACTGCTACTATGCTGATCCAAGCACTTATCCTAATCTGCCTTGACTGGACCATGTCTATGCCAGCACGTGGTACAGATGAAGCACTGAATTAGTATTGCAATTATTATTTTTATTATTGGTGGATATTTTAAACAGCAGAAGCAGGGTTGCCTAGTGGATAGAGCATGGGCCTGGGAGTCAGAGGACCTGAGCTCTAGGCCAGCTCTGCCACTTGTCTGCTATGTGGCCTCGGTAACATCACAACTTCTCTGTCCTTTGGTTACCTCATCTGTAAAACGGGGATTAATACAGTGAGCTTCATGTGGAACATGGACTCTGTCCAACGTGATTAGCTTGTATCTACCCCAGTGCTTAGTACAGTGCCGGGCACATAGTAAGTGCTTAACAAATACCATAAAAAAAATCCTAGTTTTATATGGATCTCTTCAACAGGCCTCATTCTATACAGCTGGCTGATAACTGATTGCTAGGAGGAGGGTCTGTAATCAATCCTAAAATCTTTCAGGTGCTGTATGTTTCTATTGCCAGTTTGTGGGTGTTGCTTGTTTTTGCTTTTTTAATGGTATTTAAGTGCTTACTGCATGCCAGGCACTGTATTAAACTTTGGGTTGATCGAAGCTTATCAGGTGAGACACAATTCATGTACCTCATGAGACTCACAGTTTTGATCTCCATTTTACAGATGATGAAACTGTGGCAGAAAGAAGTTAAATGACTTGCCCAAGTTTATACAGCAGATAGATGGCACAGCTGGGATTAAAATCCAGGGCTTTTGACTTCAGACCTGTGCTCTTTCCATTAGGCCATGCTGCTCCAGTTATGGTGATGGGATTTTATTCAATCTTAATGGAATCCAGAGTGTAATTTTTAGGTCCATATCTGCCCGCGATTCTCCTAAACACAGTATGTATGGAATTGGTCCTGATTTATGGTTATATTAGAGACGCAGCATTGTCTAGTGGACAGGGCCTGAACAAGGAAGTCAGAGGACCAGGGTTCTAATCCCAGCTCAGCACATATCTCCCGTGTGACCTTGGATAAATCGCTTTACTTCTCTGTGCCTCAGTTCCCTCATCTGTAAAATGGTTATTAAATCCTCCTTTCTCCTACTTATACTGTGAGCCCCACATGGGGCAGGGACTGTATTCAACCTGATTAACATGTATTTACTCCAGTATTTAGAACAGTGCTCAGCACATAGTAAAACAGTTAAGTACCATAATTAAGATAGAAACTCAGTTCTGGATCCTGCCAAGACAGAACCCAAATTAATATCTTTATACTAATACTATCCATGGAGATTACTCTTATGCTGCAATTGTCACTGAATCATTACAGGAAGAATTTACAGAGAGCAAACAGTGAAACATAAATGTTTCAAGATGGATGTGTGTGTGTTTTTTTTTCTGGGCTTTTAGTAAATTCTTGCTTTGTTTACTTCTTCAGAGACCCATAGACAAATTTAAGTCTATACATTTTTAAATTAACAGATATAAATTGTATACTGTCATTATTTACAAATGAGCTAAATGACATAAGAATAAATATTATTCTTATCATTATCATTTGCAGCCATAGTTCTTCTATCTTACCACTTCCAGATAATGGAAAGGGCATTTTATGAAGAAACACATCTTGGGAAATGATTAGTAAGTGAATTAATGATAACCCCCGATGTCCTCCTCTCTAAACTGGGTAATAATTATCTCTTCCTCCTACTTACACTGAGATGTCCATGTTGGACATCTGTGTCTGACCTGAACTCCATCCTTAGTACAGTGCTTAGCACACAGTAACTGCTCAAAAAATACCACTATTATTATAATTATTAATTTTTACTGGCTACCTTCTCAATTTGATCCTGTTTTCAAAGAAAAACTATAAAAGCTGTGTCTATAATTTGGTGAAATACTGTCATCTGTTCCATAGGACTATTAAATGTATAATTACAGAAAAAAATGTCTAAAGCCTTATAGCTTTCTTGAAGCAAAAGTAAGGGACTCACTTGGACTGTTACAACTAGTGCATTAAAAAAAAAAGTCATTTTACATCTACTCCATTTTTTCCTTAGTTTCATATATGGTACATAAATAATTTTTTTTAAAAAAACCTAGACTATATAATATAGCCTGAAAACCAGAGAAAAATTAGGATTGTCAAAAATGTAGATAAAGTACCATAAATAAAAATTTTTATGAAGCTTAATTAGAAATAAAGAATAATTTAAAAAAGAAAGAACCGTAATGGACCCTTACTGTAGTATTTATTTAATTTTCCCAGTTGTTCATTATAGGTATTTTGGCAGCATCATTTATTTGGACTTTGTAATTCTATCAAATATTTAAAGCAAATATTTCAAGGATTACAGGGAGTTGCAAGATCACAGGATTACTTTAATGATGGAAGAGGAATAAACAAAATAATGGAAATGGCTTTAGCCACCACCAAGAAATACAATTTCTAGTGATTCTGCTTGAACCTACAGCACTCAGTGAGCTTTAAAGCCTCGGGAAAGAACCTTGTCAAATATCATTTGCTGTTGCTCAGCCAGGCACATAGAAAGCACACTGCACCAATAATATCCGACAATACTGACTGTGCTTTTTCAGCTCCAGTGGCTAATGTCCAAATTCCAGGCAAACTCCCTCCACAAATAATTCAAAAAGAACTACTCTCTCAGTATTCTCCCTTTCAAGTAGCAGCTCCAAGGTTTCACTAATTAGCATATCACATTCCAATCTACTGACAAACGTTTTGAGTAAAAAGGGAGAGATTCTGAAAGACTAAACGTAAAACAGCATATTTGAATAATACAATCCCAGTTCTTCTCGGCTCCTTCTCTCTGGGATTACTTCTGCTTCATTCTTTAGCATCCATTAATCCCAAGGTTCAAAAGCAGCCCAACACTTAGACTGGGACAATCTCTTTTTGCCCTATCAAAATGTCTCTCCTCTTTATTAGGATTTATGTAAAACCACTTGATTTTTAATTTCCATTATATGTTTTATGAATTACCAGAGACAAGGTAATAAGCTAGAAATTCATTGGATGTACAAAAATAATATCTTTCTTTGCATGCACATATGCATAAATAAGGGATAGCTTAAGGATAGCGTGAATAGATAGTAACAGTTCCTTTCCTTCAATGGACTGTCACGCATATCCTATGTTTCCGTAAAATGTTCTTGGGAGGAGCAGGAACTGTTATGTCAGTAACCGTTATTCTCTCCTGGTTTTAATAGCTTGAGTGAGTCTGTAAAATCTAAAATATTTCCTTTTGTTATTTTAGTGCTTTTTTAACTTTATCCTGATCATCCCTGTTCTTCTTCTAGCACCTATTCAGTGCTCTCCACTGTGAACATTCAATAGCTTTGTGAATATGAAATGCTAGTTCATACCTGCATCTTCCTTATTCTTCAGGATTAGGGTAAATTTTTTTCAGGCACAATTTTTCAAACTCCTTTCATAATTTTAATATTAATAATTATGGCACTTGTTAAGCACTTACTATGTGCCAAGCACTGTTTAAGAACTGAGGTATGTACTTGTTTACCACCTTGGACATAGCTCTGGTCCCACAAAACACTCACAGTCTGAAAAGGATTTAGTTTTGCAGAAGAGAAGTTGTGACTTCTCCAAAATCACACAGCAGACATGCGGAAGAGATGGAATTAGAAAACAGGTCCTCTAACTTCCTAGGTCTTTGCTCTTTTTTTCAAGGCCACAGTGCTTCCCCCAATGTTTGGAACTGGTTTTAACATCTAGTGCTCAAACTTTTTTGTTTTCTCCATTTTACTGAAATTATTTACTAGCATTTTATGTTAAATGTTAAAAAAGCAAACACTTTTCTCTGGCTGTTGCATTTCTTGACTTGGGTACTATGAAGACAAAAGGTGGATAATTATGTTACTTATTATGTACCCACTCTGAACCAAACACTATACTAGGCTTTGATATAGAAACAGGATAATTAAATCAGACCTTTAGAGTCTCAATAAATGCAGTGCTCAATATCTTTAATGCTCAAAAAATACCATTGATGCTATTTCTTCTTCAATCAATCTTTTCACAACTGTTTTTTAGCAGAGTCAATATTAATATTCCCTTTTCAACCTCAACACTGTAATTTGTTCAGTCTTTCTTTAGTTCTGGGATTTGCTAATAAACAAGATAATTTTTACCAAATCTATGAACTGATATCTTTCCAGTCAGTTCAAGCAATTACTTCCAATTTTGTATGTCTGATAAATATCTTCAGATGCTTAGTATGAAAATTTCATTAAGATGCAGAAGTTGCATTATTTTTTAGCAACTGAAGCTTTCATTTTTAGCAAGAGTCAATCACAAATGGGGTACAGGTTTATATAAACCTGTATCTTACATTTTAAAGGATTCTATTCAGCTCTAACAATCAGCAGCCATCTTCAAAGTACCAATCTTGTCTTTGTGGCAGACTGATTGAGTCAGCAAAATGACTGGGTAGCCATTTTCTTGTCTATGGATCTGAGAACTGTTAATCAGAAGGCCATAGAAATCTTAAATCCAATAACGGTTTGTCAGAACCTTTAAAATGCCCAGCACTGAAATTTTCAGCTTATGGTGCTTGGGTATTTCAGGTCTTAGAATTGTTATGGCCTTTCAGGAGAGTGTCAAATATGTAATCTGTGGGCTCAGGATCTGACAAATACCAATCTCACCCATCTCTGGCTAATCTTTTCCTGCTAGAAAATAGCACATGTATTAAGAACTAATTCATGCTACAGCTTTCAAGATATAGTAGAGAAACTCTGGATCATCATGTGAGAATTCATAAGGCCTGTGCTTTCACTTACAAAACAAATCCTGCAACTGTCAACTACCAGTTTGTGGGAGAACTGGAAAGGAAGTTGAAAGATCAATCATATTGGACCTGGAGAGAGAAAACTTAAAACAGCTGTTTAGTGGTGGGCTGAAGCATAAAGGCCTTAAAAAAACCACCTCCCTTACCTTTTCTTAGCTTAGGTGCTTGCTCTTCCTATCTTTATATGTTGATGTTTGACTGCCTACTATGTGCATAACATTTCCAAAAGTACTAGAATTGAGTTCCAGTGTGATCCTGCAGAAAGAAAAATACCCCTGTCTGTTGCTACTCTAAAAAGAGCAAATATTCATCCTCATCCTCAAGAACCCAGTGAATTTAGTTCCAACTGCATTGGAAGATTTCAATTTCTAAGAGATAATTACGGTGAATGACAAGGGTTTACTCTTTCTAAGGGCTTAGAAACCTCCTACTAGAGATCACAAATTATTATTTTGATTGTATTTGTTAAACGCTTACTATGTTGGCTCTGTACTAAGTGCTGGGGTGCATACAAAAAAGTCGGGTTGGAAGCAGTCCTCATGCCCCCTTGGGGCTCGTAGTTTCAATCCCCATTTTACAGATGAGGTAACTGCACAAAGAAGTGCAGTGACATATCCAAGGTCACAACACAGAGAAGTGGGGGACCAGGGATTAGAACCCATGACCATCTGACTCTCAGGTTCCTGTTCTATCCACTAAATCACATTACTTCTCTAATGAAAAGTACAGGAATAGTCAAACCTTTTCTATCACAGTATTATTATTTCACTTTGGAACCCAGGTACCTTTAACATGTTTAATGTACAATCAATCATTGGTATGTACTAAGCACTTCCTAAGTGTAGAGCACCGTTCCACCCATACCACGTTAGACCTGTTTCATTTATTGTCCCAAATGTACTTCATAAGCAGAATCTTTCAATAAAGCCATCCTTTATAGTCATGATGCATCAAAACCCAATGAACCTGTTTTTTCTCTACTTTTGAAGGAAGGTATGATCAGCTCGCCCGTTTCAGGGTTGCACCTGGAGAGTTTCCAGTTCTCTACTGGTCTTGACTTTGGAAGGAGCTGTCAAGCAGAGGCAGACCCATTCCATTCCTAGCTCGGCCAGTGGCTAGCAAGTAGAAGACAATCTGCTGCAAGTCAAAACTCCCCTGTTAAGGGCAGCAGCGGCATGGGAGAGAATAGAGGGCAGAGATTCAAGATGGCTGCGGAGGCAATGGTAAACCACTTCCATATTTTTACCATAAAAACTCTACGGATACACTACCAGAACGATTGCAGATGGAGGAGGGGCTTTCTGGGAAACTGTGTCCATGGTGTCGCTATGGGACGGAGACAACTCGACAGCAAAACACCATATCAGCTCAATCAATTGATACAAAACCCAGTCATTGTTATTTATTAAGCATTTATTGTGCCCAGAAGAGTGTACTAAGTACTTGGGAGTTTACTGTCTACAGGGGAAGGCAGACATGAAATACTAGAGTATAACAATATTTACATAAGAAATGTGGGACCGGGTGAATATCAAAGTGCTTAAAAGAGTACACAACCAAGTGCAGAGTCGACATAGAGGGGAGATCTGATAGGCTTTCTCAATCAGTGACATGTTGTATTATACTCTCCCAAGCACTTATTACAGTGCCCTGCACAGAGTAGGTGCTCGATAATTATGACTGAATGAATGAAGCAAGGGTAGACTAGGATGAAATAGCTGATTAAATGATTGTACAATTGAATAAACTGTGCATAGAATTCCTAAAGATGGCTTAGGTGCTAAGGAGAGTCACTGGGTTCTTTCAGGTTGGGCTGTGGGATGTTCACTGGGGAAGGCTTCTCAGGGAAAGTGGGAATTTAGGAGATTTTGAAGATCTGGCAAGACTGAGGAGGGAAGTTCTCGGAAGGAGGAATAAGTTAGTGTCAGAGCTAGGAGAGGGATGTATAGTTGATCTTGAGAAAGAAAGCTGAAGAGCTGAAGGATATATTAATTGAGCACTTTCTGCGTGCAGAGCACTGTGCTAAGTGCTTGGTATAACAGAGAGAAAATAGCCATGTTTCCTGCGCATAAGGAGTCTACAATTTACAAGAATGCTAGAGAAAGCTGGGGACCAGACGAAGTCAGGGAAACGAAGTCAAGGAAAGGAATTTACCTGAACATCTCTGCTACTGGAGGTTTTTAGGGAACAGACAAGCTTGTGCCAAATAATGTTTTAGAAAGGTAATCTAGATAACAGTGTTTGGGGTAGAATAAAGTGGGAGAAGGCTTAAATCAGAGAGACCAGGGACCAAATGATACCGTAGTCTAATCATGCAAGGGAAAGGGCTTGAAACAGTGTGGAGACAAAAGGTTGGATCCTGGTTATATTGTGGAGGAAAAATCTAATTATCTTGCATCTAATCCACATTTAGCACAGTGTTGGCACTAATAAGCACATAGTGAAAACTATCATTATTAGCGGAAGTCTAAGAGTATATTTAAAGGCAAACGGAAAAGATCCATTAGAGTGAGAGGTTAAAGATGACATCAGTCAGTGACTTAAGAGCACAGAAAAATCCCTGATCTAATACTCCTTTGCCTTAAATGACTTTATGTAACTTATACTTGTATTCCTCCCCACATAAAAAAATCCAGTTCAGTACTGCTGGGCATTCATCTTTGTTTTAGAGTTAATGGGAACTCAGCTGAATTAACATCACTACGACCCTGTATATTATAACCCTTTCCTGTCTAGATTCATTTTTGTGTTAGAGTGGGCATTGCTGTTCTTACAAAGGGAAGTGAGTCATGTGAATAATAATTAAAGTTAGTGCTCATGTCCAATTGAGTATTTGTTGATAGAATTTGGAATCAGATGATGTGGCTTGCCAACCCGGGAATGGAGAATTCTCCCTACCTTGCTGAGACTCTCCTTCCTTCAATCATATTTGAGCATTTACTGTGCACAGTGAATTGTACTAAACACATGGGAGAGTACAATAGAACCATAAACAGACACATTCCCTACCCATAATGATCTCACAGTCTAGAGACGAGCTCTCCTTAGTTGACTTGGATACTGATGGTGGTGGTGAAGATTGACTTTCCCAATGGGAACACATACACACAGAGGAAGTTATGATAGTCTTAGTGGGTTGTTCAGCCTCCCCTGTGCTCTCTTGGCCCTGCCAGTGGTATTTTTGTTGGGGCATGGAATGCCACCAGAGGGGCAGTGGGTTGGCGGGGGTGGGGGGGAGGAAGGGTTTGAACATACCTAAGTGATCACCACAGAGTTCCACTCCTTCTGGAAATGCCATGACTCAGCAGGTGTGGCCTTGGTAGCCTCTGCGGCTATTTTTCCAGAGTCTCATTGGGCCTGTCCTCCTCACAAAATGTCTTAAGTGGTTCTTCTTTATAAACCTTCATCACTGATGGCGACGGAGAAACTGGGATGAGGACCGGGGCCTTTGGAAGCCCGGAACAGTGCTGGACCAAGAACAAACATTCCACCGAGGTTTCCCGGTGGGAACTCCTAGCCACGAGCTTAAAGGTGTTAAGGGAGCTGTAAGCGTGTTCTGGGCATGGAATGTATCAATTTATTGCTATAACATATTCTCCCAAATGTTTAGTATAGTGCTCTGCACACAGTAATCACTCAAAAAATGATTGCTGGCTAACTTCTATTTATCCATTCCTCAACCCCTGAAGCCCAGCTTTCGATCTTCATTTCTCTAATGCTTACTCACTCTCTCATTCTCATATCTTTCATGCTCTCCTCTTGCATGCACCTGCCCTCCTGCCCGTAATTCCTTTTCCATTCATGTAATAATTCACTGTGGTATTAGTTAAGTGCTGATATGTGCAAAGCACTGGGGTAGATGCAGGATAATCAGGTTGGACACAGTCCCTGTCCTGCATGGAGCTCACAGTCTAAGTAGGAGGGAGAATAGGTACTGAATCCCTATTTTGCAGATGAGGAAACTGAGGCACAGAGAAGATAATCAGCAGACCACCACTTTTCCCTTCTTCAAAGCCTTCCTGAAATCACATTTCCTCCAGCAGTTCTTCCCTGATTATCACCTAGGCATTTGGGTACTCACAAACTCCTTTACCACTCACTTATTTCCACATCTTTAATATTCCATTGCTTCCTCCTACCTATGTTATATTTTACTGTCTGCTGCTTCCACTAGATTGAACCCTCCTGAGGACAGGGATAAAGTCTAAAAATTTTAGTGTATTACCCAAGTGTCAAGTATAGTGCTTTGCCCACAGAAGCTCCTCAGTAATTACTAATGATTGATTGATTGACCAACAGCCAAACTAGTCTAGATATTTTTTAAAACTGTTGCTGGTTGAAATGCAGTTACCCTAATTTGATAAAATCAATCCCCTGGGTGAAACACGTTAATCCAAAAATTTGCTTTGAAAAAAATATTTAATATGGGCACTAAGCTATTCCATAAACTACCCGTTAAAAGCATGTCTTGGATTACTTCAGAGTAATGAATTTTAGAGCTATGTGATTTACCATATTATTTTACAGAGGAATAAACGTCTTTGTGCTTAAATTTCAAATCTTTTATAACTCGGGTCATGGGACAACCATGAAGAAAATGTGTAACCACAATTTGATCATTCTATTCCTACTAAACTGAGGACTCAGTTTGTTATACTTGCTCAAAAAGGTTAGACTAAGAAATATTTTAATCATCCTTTCATATGAAGAAATACATTTTAGTATCAGGATCATAATTGATCTTTTAATTAAAGTTTGCATTACTTTAATCTATGCTATGTTAAAGTATGCAAAAAGCCGTTATTAGACGCACTCAAAAGGTTTTTAAAAATATCAATGTTTTACTGACCTTAACATTTTAAAGGTAAAGAGTGACCAAAAGACAAGGCACAAAAGAACATAGCATTTAAAATAATCATAATCTTTGGTAAATTTTAATAACAAGATACTGCATTTCTCACCAGTTATTGGTATAGCCCTTTAGGAAAAAAAAATTCATTATCCACCTAGAAGGGCTATTAATCTCATGTCTAGGAGATCCTAATTCCACATTTATATTGCTCCCTAACAAACTTATTAGAACTATGATGTCGTTTGGTACATTCTTTGTTCATCTTTTATGATTTCTAAAGCCAGTTTTTTCCTCTGGAAGATGATTATTTATAGATGGGTCTCTACCTCTCCCTTTCCTTTCATTCATTCGTTGTATTTACTGAACATTTACTGTGTATGAAGCACTGTACTAAGCATTTGGGAGAGTACACTAAACCAATAGACACATTCCCTGCCCACAACGAGCTCACATCTGGTGGGGAAGACAGACATTAATAAATCAGCAAGCACTAAAGAAGCAGCATGGCATGGTGGATAGAGCACGGTCCTGGGAGTCAGAAGGTCATGGGTTCTAATTCCGATTTAACCATTTGCCTGCTGTGTGACCTTGGGCCAGTCACTTCACTTCAGTGCGTCAGTTACCTCATCTATAAAATGGGGATTTGAGACTGTGAGCCCCACATGGGACAAGGACTGTGTCCAACCCGATTTGCTTGTACCCAACCCAGGACTTAGAATAGTGACTGGCACAGAGTAAGCACTAAACAAATGCCATCATTATTATCATCAGTATTATTATAATAGAGCATAGGCCCGGAAGTCCGAAGGTCATGGGTTCTAATCCTGGCTCTGCCACCTGTCTATGTTACATTGGGCAAGTCACTTCACGTTTCTGTGCCTCATTTCCCTCGTGTAAACTGGGAAATGAGACTGTGAGCCCCCCGTGGAAAAGGGAATGTGTCCAACCAGATTTGCTTGTATCCACCCCAGTGCTGAGTACAGTGCCTGGCACATAGTAGGCACTTAAATGTCATCATTATCATTATGAATAAGTAAATTACAGATATGTACATAAGTGCTGTGAGGCTGGGAGGGGTGGGGGTTGAACAAAGAGGGCAAGTCAGGAGAGGGAGAAGAGGAAAGGAGAGCTTGGAGAAGGCTTCCTTCTCCCTCCAATTCCTCTCTCTCTCTCAAAATGTCAGTATCAATATCCAACAGGCCCAATCACTTTCTGCCTGATTTTTTTTAGGCCTATATCTGTGAGAGCCACAGGGAATGTTTGTAAAAACTGAGGGATGGTAGCTTTTTCAAGCAGCAGCTGTTTCTTAGGCAATTGTCTATTAAATATGTAAGTAGAATCAATGATCCCTTGCAGTACCCTTCGCAGAGAGCACTAAATCATCTGCCTGCAGCAAAAATCTCACCCGCTTGGTTGAATTTTAAAAATATTATATTTGCTAATTACTCCACATTTCAATTGATTATAGATTTTCATCAGGAAATACACACCCAATAACTTACAATAAAGACTTCAAATAATGTTAATTTTAAAACAAATGATTTTCATTCATCTTTGTGAAAGTTATCCCCACTACAAAACTAGAAGATATTTTAATACTTTCTGAATACATACTATTTGTATTTGGATCACCATTCCCTGTATTTTAAGGCAGAAGTTTTGGGCTGATGATAAACGATGAAAATGGAAACAAAAGTCAATTTGTGCAGAAAAATTGAAATCCCTGAGGATTCCTTAAATCAACCCAACTAAAATCTCTTCATTATTAAAAAAAAAAGTCACAGTGAACAACAAATTGCTTCATTTGTCTTAGTTTGGATGATTAAATAATTTGATTATTTAGATTTGATTTTTAGGGTTTTTTAAATAGTATTTGATGAGCACTTACTATGTATCAAACACTGTTCTAAGTGCTGGGGTAGATGTAAGTTAATTAGGTTGGACACAGTCCTTATATTTGATGATTCATTATACAGCCTCCTTTTTCCAACTATATTAAAACATGATTTGACTTGCCAATTAATTTACTTGACAATTATTAATTATCCTTAGCATGAAAGAAACCCCAAAGAGATGGCAGCAACCCTTTAGTGATCTCCTTAATCCACTCTTCAGAGCTCAACCACCAAGAAAACTGATTTACCAGTGAAGCTAATTGAAGACATATATCCTCTGAGCTTTGTGACTTGAGTCTTTGAGGCTTGAAAAGCTACTCCCAACTGTGAGAATCTACAACAGGCATGCTAAAATGACAGACAGACAACTGACAACTTCTTCCCATAGTGCACATTTAAAGATCCTTTGCCTCATTAGAGGACTTGCTATTTTCAATCCCTGGAGTTTTGGTTCTGGAATCTTTTGGTTTCATGACCTTCCCAAAGTCCCTGCTCAAAGGAAGCAGCATAGCCTACTGGGTAGAGCACAAGCCTGGGAGTCAGAAGGACCCGAGTTCTAATGTCACCTCCACCACTCTTCTCCTGGGTGACCTTGGGCAAGCCCCTTAACTTCTCTGTGCCTAAATTATCTCATCTGTAAAATGGAGATTAAGGTTGTGAGTTCCACCTGGGACATGGACTATATCCAACCTGAATACTTTATATCTACCCCAGTACTTAGTAAAGTACCTGGCACATACTAAGTACTTAACAACATAAAAAAAACCCTTTCCTATATCAGTGAGGAGAAGCAACATTGCCTAACATAAAGACAACAGATCTCAGCCACAGTACCTGAGTTCTAATGCTGTCTCTGCCACTTACCTGTGGTATAAAGTTGAGCAATCACTTAAATTCTCTATGTCTCAGTTTCCTCAAGCAGAAAATGGATATTTACTACCTCATCTCCCTCCTAATTAAGATCAGAAACTTGAGTGGGCCAAGGAATGTGTCTGACCTCATTATCTTGTATCAGTGCTTGGCACATAGTAAGTGTATAAAAATGCCCATATTATAATCATCCTACCTTACTAAATTGGGTTGTTGCTGTCTCATGACTATACTACCTTGTTGGAAGCAATGCTTCTCTGAATACTAAATAGTTCCTTTTGTCATCCTTGTTCAAGCTATCAAATTATAGTTCAAATATAACTTACAAGTAAATGCAATCAAAGTTTTAAATCCAGTCCCATCATTTACACAGACACTACCCCCAAAATCTCAGCTTGATCAGTCAACAGATATTTCAATGTATAACAACAACATGAAAGGTATATCATTACCTTTTGAGTGATTATTTATGGTAAATCTGACTCATGGACACAGATGTAGAAGACAAGACTGAGGCAGGACCCATAGTTCAGTGAAAATGCACCATCCCAAAAAAACACACCCTCTAGGGCAGTTATGTGTGTCTTTTGTAGGACCTGGCACTGTTTTCAATTTTGTGTCTTGTCTCTTGATCATCCTGATGATTCTGTTTGAAAATCACTTCTTTTCTGACTGCATAATGTTAGGCTTTCGGTCTTCTGTGATATTCTCCCAACACTTAGTTGAAATATCACGTTGATTGAGCTTTCACTTCTACTGCACCATTAAAGTATTTCCTTTGTCCTTGCCTTCCCTTTTCAGACATACCATTTAAGCTCACCCCTCAGCACTGCTTGGGTAATTTACTGCCAGCTATTCTCTTCCCCACCCCCCTAAAAAAACCAAAAAACAACCCACCCAATGTCCTTTGCTATGCTTCTTGCCTGCGGCACCTGGTAGTGTTTTTGCTTATATCTTTGGACTCAAGATAGTTTGGAAGATTCTCCCTAAAGCTGCTCTTTTCTTAATTGCAGTGGGCCGTGCTGCTCTATCTGTCTCAGCTGTCTCCCAACTTCCAGCTGCCTGCCATTGTCTGAGATTGTGCTTTACTGCAGCCTTAAAACTTTTCCTTTGTCCCCTTCTCTTTCAAGTGCTCTATTTCAGCTCTCCATATCACAGCTGTTGTTTGTCATCCCCTCTCTTGAAAGATACCGTGGCTTAGTGGGAAGAATAGGGGCTTGAGCATCAGAAGACTTGGAGTCTAATCCCAGCTTTGCCTTGCCTGCTCTGAAGAGAAGGCAATAGGGTACCTGAGGACTTAGGGAATGGCACCTGGAAGAGATATACTTTCATTAGATCATAAATGTCTTGATGATTTTTCATGCTATTACTGTATATATGGCATTCTTCCAAGACCAAGTCTTCTGTTCCTGACCACAATAGGTGTAATTTTTCCCCAAAGATAAGGACCAAAAAAGTGTAGAGAACTCCTTAACAAGTGAAAACATGGCTCTGGCTCTAACTATAGAAGTCTTCATTGCTGTGTCTTAGTGATATACCTGGAGTGTTATGATGTCGAAGATATCATTTCTTTATATTTAAATTCATATATTTAAATTCATTTATATATTTAAATTCATTTCTTTATAGTTTTCGTTACTATATGTCAGGCACTATATTAAATACTGGGGTAGCAAGATAGGTTGGACACAGTCCATGACCCACATAGGGCTCACAGTTTTAATGTCCATTTTGCAGATGAGGAAGCTGAGGCACACAACAGTGTCTTACCCATAGTTACACAGCAAAGTGGCACAGTTGGGATTAGAACCCAGGCCCACTGACTCCCAAGCCCACGGTCTTTCCATAGGCCATGCTGCTTCTCATTACCCTAAGGTCTAACAGGAAGCTCAAAGAAGACATTTTCAGATTCAGTCCAATAAATTGCTTCCTGTAAGGAGAAACAGCATGAGCTAGTGTAAAGAGCATGGGAATGGGAGTCCCAGTTCCTGGGCTCTAAATTCTGGCTCTGCCACTTGTCTGGTGTGTGACTTTGAGCAAGTCACTCAACTTCTCTGTGTCTTACCTCATTTGTAAAATGAGGATTCAGACTGTGAGGCCCATGTGGAACATGGACGTGTCCAAAGTGATTATCTTGTATCTATCCCAGTGCTTAAAACAGTGTTTGAAATATATTAAGTGCTTAACAAATACCTTGCCTATTAGCCTACAGAAGTAAGTACGAGGACAATTCTCATAAATTCGCAGCAGCAGCACAGACTAGTGGAAAGAGCATGGGCTCAGGATTCAGAAGACCTGGATTCTAATGCCAGCTCCACCATGTGTCTGTTGTGTGGCCTTGGGCAAGTCACTTAATTTCTCTGTTCCTCAGTTCCTTCATCTGCAAAAGGGGAGACAATCCCTGTTCTCCTTCTTACTTAGACTGTAAACCCTATGGGGGACCAGATTATCTTGCATCTACCCCAGCACTTAGCACAGTGCTTAATATGTAGTAAACACTGAACAAACATCACTGTTATTATTCTCACAGCAAAGATATGACAACTGGTCTCTAAATCACTCAGATACATGGTAGGAATAGTGTCAGATAGTCTCTTTGCAAATAAAAATGAGATAAACATATACTCACACACACCCATACGTGCCAACTTCTGTGCCCACTGAGAGTTGCACAGAAAGTTACTTTTGTCCCCAACACTGCAGTTTTTAGCCCTATTCTGCACTCTCTGTCTAGGCTGGTAACTCCGACCCACCACTTCATAATTTTCATTTTGGATAGCTCTAGTTAAGCAGTACATTCTAAAGGAAGTGGCAAGGAAAAAAATGCTGGTAGTGTTGGCAGCTACAAGGGACCTGGCCCCAGACACAAGACTGAGCCCCATGAGGAACAGGGACTGTGTCCAGCTTAGTAAACTTGCACCACTTTCAGCACTTAGAACAGAATTTGACACATAGTAAGCATTTAACAAATACCATAAAATAGAAATGAATAGACATTAAGATGGAGGCAAATGCCTGTTTATTACAAAATGTAGCCATTTACAATTACATCTGTAATTTCCAATTACAATTGGATCTCAAGTCTGTCCGGATGGCCATACTTGAATTTCCAAACTCATTAAACACGATTATGAATCTTTTTTAATGACATTTAAGTGCTTACTATGTACCAGGCACTGAACTAAGTACTGGGGTAGATTTAAGCTAACTAAATTGGACACAGTCCTTTGCTCCAAATAGGGCTCACATTTATAGATGGGGTAATTGAGGAACAGAGAAGTTAAGTGACTTGTCCAAGGTCACACAGCAGGCAAGGGACAAAACAGGGATTAGAATTTCTCTTCTGACTCCCAGGCACACACTCCGTCTACTAGGCCACAATGCTTCTCTGTCACTACTCTTTTCCCTAGCAAATAGATAGTGTTATTAGTGGTTACATTTTTATGTTTTTACACTAATAATAATGATGGTATTGTTAAGTGTTTATTATATGATATTTACACTAATAATAATAATGTTGGTATTGTTAAGTGCTTACTATATGATAGTAATAATGATGGCATTTGTTAAGCACTTACTATATGCCAAGCACTGTTCTAAGCACCAGGGTAGGTACAAGGTAATTAGGTTGTCCCACATGGGGCTCACAGTTTTAATCCTCATTTTACAGATGAGGTAACAGAGACATAGAAAAGTTAAGTTGCTTGCCCAAGGTCACACAGCAGGCAAGTGGCATAGTCAGAATTAGAACCCACACCCTCCGACTCCCAAGCCCATGCTCCTTCCATTAAGACATGCTTTATTTATATTCATACATACTATATCTTTTACAAGCATGGAGTATTTCAGAATTTCAGTCTTCTGCATGTCACAGTTCTTTGGGAAAGGTTGAGGGAGATTGAATCACAAAAATACATCCTTGAATTAAAGCTTATTTACTTTCACACAATCTTTTGCGATTTGCAGCGTGATTTAAACGTTCTATGCATATTTGGGGAAGATAATGTGGCGTTAATAGGCTTATTCTTTTTTCCAGTGAAGAAAGTTCCACATGTAAATCTTTGCCTACTGAGACAATGGGCATAAATGAGTGCGTCGCAGCTGCAGTAAGTGATGATATTATTAAGCTTGGAAATGACTTGTTAAACAAGTTCATTAGGGGATTCCCTTTTTAAAGCCACATCAGTTATATGTTTAATTTTTCAGAATGCAAAAGTTACCTGCCTATCTTGACAGAAGCCAACATGAAAAGGTGACATTTTATTACTCATATTTCAAAGCAATCAGAAACAGACAGCAATTTTGAAGATAAGCAGATTTAGTCTCCCGGGGAAGGGTCTGATTTCCTTCAAAACAACCGTGGCTGGGAGTTGGGGGAAAGCACTGCTGTTGTCTAAGGATGGCTGGCTGGCTTTCTGAACCTTCCATTGTCTTTATAGCTGCAACTGTGTTTTGACCATTAAAGGAGGAAGAATTCTGGTAAGACCATGGGTGACGGAGTCAGGAGACTCAGTTTCTAGTCTTGGTACAGCTACTTACCTGCTGTGTGACTTGGGAAAAGGCACTTAAAGTTCTTTGTGCTTCAGTTTCCTCCTCTGTAAAATGGGGATAAAAATAACTCCACCAAGTGCTTAGTACAGTATTCTGCACACAGTAAGTGTTTAATAACATAGTGATCAATCACACTTCCTCCCTTCAAAGCCCTACTGAAGGCTCACCTCCTCCAAGAGGGCTTCCCAGACTATGCCCCCCTTTTCCTCAGCTCCCCGTCCCCTCCCCATCACCATAAAACTCTCTCACTTTGCTCTATCCCCCTTCCCCACCCCACAGCACTTGTGTATATATGTACCTATCTACAATTCTATTTATTTACATGAATGCCTGTTTACTTGTTTCGATGCGCATATATCTACAGTACTATTTATTTATATTGATGCTACTGATGCCTGTGTACTTGTTTTGATGTCTGTCTTCCGCCTTCTACACCGCAAGCCCGTTTTGGGCAGGGGTTGCTGAATTGTACTTTCCGAGCTCTTAGTACGGTGCTCTGCATACAGTAAGCACTCAATAAATATGATTGAGTGAATGAATTAATACATACCATTGAAAAATAACTCTTTGCTCTTCCTTAGAGACTGTGGATCCCCTTGGAATAAGGACTTTTCAGTTGCTCTATGTTTATTGATCAGAAAAAGGAAAGTGAGGATTGGAGAACAGAATCTGTAAAAATGAGATTTCCTGCATTATGGCATGGATCATCAGGGCAGAAAAGAAGAGCCTAAGCTGAAGTTCAATTTAGAAGGACATAAAAAAATCTCTCTGTTTACCCCAGTGCTTCTCTGTTATCACCCCAAGTGCTCTGCACATAGTAAGAGCTCAATAAATGCTATTGAATGAATCTCCCTCTGACCATTCTTCTCTAATTATAGGAGTTTTTGTTCACATGTCCCGCCTCCACTTCCTCACTTCTAATTTGCTCCTCAACTCTCTGCAATTTGGTTTCCACCCTCTTCTACTGCCCTCACCAAGGTCATCAATGACCTCCTTCTTGCCAAATCCCAAGGCCTCTACTCCATCTTAATCTGCCCACATCACTTGGCTGTTTTCAACAATGGGTCTCCCAGCCCTTGGAAACTCTACTCTCTTCTGTTTTTCCTCCTACCACTTTAGTTGCTACTCCTCAGTCTTTTTTATCAACTCTTCCTCTGCCTCTCATCCCCTAACTGTGGGAGTTGTTCAAGCTTCATTTCTATTCCTGGAGAATTCATTTGCTCCCACAGCTTCAAGTGCCATCTCTACACAGATGACTCTCAAATCCAGTCGAGATCTCTCTCCTGCTCAAATATCACATTTCTTCCTGCCTTCACTACATCTCTACTCGGATGTTCTGCCGACACCTTAAACCTAATACGTCCAAACATCTTCTGGCAATACTATCCCCCTTCCTGTCTTACGAGTCAATCATCTTAGTGTTACCCTCAACTCAACTATCTTTCAACCCATATAAACAGTTATTAAGTCCTGTTGCTCCTGGAAGCCTTCTATGACTAGCATCTCATATCTCCATCCTTATCTCCCTTCTATGTCACTTTGGAACTTGTGTTTATACCTCCTAGCACTTTAATATTCATCCCACCCCAACCTTCTGGGCACTTATGTACATATCATTATATTCTGTTGCTTCCTCTATCCATAGTTTATTTCATTATCTACCTCCCCCACAAGACTGTCGGCTCCTTGTGGGCAGAGATTTTGTCTACCTACTGCAATATCTACTCCCAAGCACTATCATGCTCTGTCCACAATATGTGCTCAGTAAATACCACCAAATAACTGATAGTTGCTGTAGCAATGGGCTTAGAAATCTAATGCTTATTTCATTGCTATATTCATAGCCAGTCACATTTTATGTAAAATGGTTACAGAGGCAAAAGGAAGTGCATGAAGTGACAATTAGGAACTTCTCTGCATACAAGTTTGGAACTAATGTATACCAACTTCCTCCATTTAAATGCATCTCTCATTCAAGTAAATCCAAATCCTAAAATTCATTTTTCTACCTGGCTGGCCAGGCAATCATTTTATATACACTCAGAACACTAAGATAAAATAAAACTGCATATCATCTATTTCTTTACAAGTGGCCAATTTCGTACTAGGTAGTGGTCACTTTGAAGCTCAACACCAGATGAACTTAATCGGGAAACTGGAATTTGGGATTGAAGTGAGGCAAAGTGAGAGGAAGCAGCATGGCCTAGTGGATAGAGCATGGGCGTGGGAGTCCTTCTGACTCAGAAGGACTTGGGTTCTAATGCTCTGCTCGGTGTGACCTTGGACAAGTCACTTAACTTCTCTGTGCCTCAATATCCTTATCTGCAAAATGACTATTAAAACTGGGAGTCCCAGGTGGCAGCAACTGGGTCCTACCTATTTATCTTGTATCTACCCCAGTGCTTAGTACAGTGCTTGGCACGTAGTAAGAAATATGAGAAAACAAAAAATGGGAACATTATTTCTGTACCTCGCAACTGCATGTGTTTAATCAGGAGGAGATTTTGTGTTTATGTTTTTCAAAGGGAAGATGTAGCAAATTGGAAATGTGAGGAGTAAAAGATGAATATTCACTCAAAACAACACATAATAGTGAGGCGGAACATTCCGTGTTCCCAGGTGGGACTGTAGGGCCTAGGAGAAAGATGTCACCTAAAGACACAGTCACTGCTGGGGCTGTACAAAATAGGATTCCACTGGTGCTTCCCAGGTCATGGGACTTCCTAAACTAGTCAGTTAGTCAACCATATTTATTGAGCAGTTACAGTGTGCAGAGCACTGTACTAAGTGCATGGTTAATCCTAGGCCACGTCTGCTTAAGGGTTTTCCTCAATTGTTCACGGTTCTCCAAGATACTCCATCATAATACTATAGTTACAGTCTATCAATCAATCACATTTATTGAGATCTTACTATGTGCAGAGCACTATACTAAGCACTTGGGAGAGTAAAACACAACAATATAACAGACACATTCCCTGCCCACAATGAGCTTACAGTCAAGCGGGGGGCAGGAGGGCATGAATACAAATAAATAAATTATGGTTAGGTACTGCGGGGCTGGAGCAGGGGAGCAGTGAATAAAAGGAGCAAGTCACCATGATGCGGAAAAGAGTGGGAGAAGAGGAAATAAGGGCTTAGTCAGGGAAGGCTTCATGGTGGAAATGTGACTTCATTAAGGCTTTAAAAGGTGGGGAGAGTAATTGTATGCCAGATAACCAAAGGGAAGGCATTCCGGGCCAGAGGCAGGACATGGGTGAGAGGTCAATGGCGAGATATACAAGATAGAGATATACGAGATAGGTTGGCATTAGAGGAGCCAAGTGTGTGGGCTGGATAATAATAAATGATAATAATGGGAATTTATTAAGAGCTTACTATGTGCCAAGCACTGTTCTAAGCACTGGGGTAGATACAAGGTGAGGTAGAAGGGGGCAAGGTGATTGAGTGCTTTAAAGCCAATGGTAAGGGGTTTCTCTTTACTGTGGAGGTGGATGGATAACCACCGGAGGTTCCTGAGGAGTGGGGAAACAAGGCCTGAACATTTCTGTAGAAAAATAATGGGGGCAGTAGAATGAAGGATGGACTGGGGTGGGTAGAGACAGGAAGCAGGGAGGTCAGCAAGGAGGCTAATGCAGTAATAAAGGTGGGACAGAATAAGTGCTCAGATTAACTTGGTAGCAGTTTGGATGGAGTGGAAAGGGTGGATTTAGCGATGTTGTGAAGGTTGAACTGATTGCAATTGCAGCTCCAGCATATTTAAATAGAAAATTACTGCTTTAGACTATGTTTCTGCACTTCATGAAATGCATGTTTTCTCTATATCATATGGTAGTTTTCAGGAAGCCAGAACCGTGTCGTCTTCAATTTAGTTCCACAATACTTACACCCATATCTTCATACTCTGCAACGTCCCCCATTTGAATTTATTTTAATGTCCATCTCCCCCTCTAGATTGGAAGCCTCTAGTGGGCAGTGATCATGTGTATCCACTCTATTGTATTGTCCTTTCTCAAATGCTTAGTACAGTGCTCAGCACACAGTAAGATCTCATTAAATACCAGTGATGGATTGGTGCAAGAAATATATGTTACTTTTTAATATAGTGGGTGAAAAATCTGCACTTTGGGAAGAAAAGGTTTGAAATACTTAGGGTTAGTATCAAGAGAGCGCCAAGTCAGCTGGGGAATACCTGTGCTTTCTAATTATGTTCTCTTTTAAATAAACCAATATTGCCCTAATGAGGGACTAGAAGTTCCTGCACAGGCTGTGAAGTAGTGTGGCCTAGTCGATAAAGCACAAGCCCGGGCTCTTTCCACTGAGCCACGCTGCTTGGTTTTATTTTGTGTTTAATGTCTACCACAATTTATTATTATTATTACTATCATTATTATTATTCTCAACCCATTCCCTCTCCCCTCTCTTGACCCACACAATCCTCAAATTGTAGCAAGAAAGAGGGTCTCAGGCACTATTGTGAGTGGGGTTACTTTCTAGGTCACCAGAGGACAGGTTAGGGGATGGAATTGAGATGCACCATGTATTGGACATTTGGCCCAACTGATCAGTGAAGTAAAATATATTAGGCCAAGTCCTTTGTCAACTGAGGCTAACCAGCCAATCGAGGGGAAAACAAGGAATTTAGAATTAGCATTCAATTTGATTCCCCAGCTCCAGGAAACATGTCCAATTCAACTGACTAAGAGCATTATTGAAATTCAATCACTCGGGAGCTGCTATACACTGCTGACTGGATTTCAGGCATACAAGAGGACACGCTGATGGCGATTAACCACTCACAAGAATCAGCATAGCAATTCGAATTGATAATTACACTGTACAAGATTGGGCTTATGTACCAAGATGGACCTAGAGAAACCTTTCCCTAGAGCCGAGGATCTGTAGTGATCGCACAAAATTGAATGTCATATCGAATGCTGGTACCAAAAATGATTCAATACAAGGATAACCAAATTGGGAAGGTCAGGATGACCTGTGGAAGAATGACGGATATAATGTGGTAATAGCATGGAGAAGCACTGTTACCTAGTGGTTAGAGTATGGGCCTGGAAGTTAAAAGGAGCTGGGTTCTAATCCCGGCTCCACCACTTGTCTGCTGTGTGACCTTAGGTAAATTGCTTCACCGCTCTGTACCTCAGTTACCTTATCTGTAAAATGGAGATTAAGACTGAGAGTCCCATGTGAAACAGGAAGTGATTAACTGGTATCCACCCCAGCACTTAGTACAGTGCCTGGCACATAATAAACCCTTAACAAATACCATTTAAAAAAATGAAAAATGTGGATGAAGACTGTGAGCCTCATGTGAGCCAGGGACTGTGTCCAACCTGATAAGCTTGATCTACCCCAGAACTAAGTACAGTGCCTGGCACATAATAAGTGCTTAACAAATACCATTAAACAACAACAAAAAAGACTAATGAGAAATTAAGCTCCAGAGCAAATTGAAGATTAGAGGGAACTGAAGTATTCGACTTTCCAGAAGAAAGTGAGACCTAGTTTCCCGGACTTCATCATCTAACATCTGGAGCACCTCCCCCAGTGCCATCTAAATGATGCATGTAGCAGCGTGGCTCAGTGGAAAGAGCCCAGGCTTGGGAGTCAGAGGTCATGGGTTCAAATCCCGGCTCTGCCACTTGTCTGCTGTGTGACTGTGGGCAAGTCACTTAACTTCTCTGTGCCTCAGTTACCTCATCTGTAAAATGGTGATTAAGACTGTGAGCCTCACTTGGGACAACCTGATAACCCTGTATCTACCCCAACGCTTAGAACAGTGCTCTGCATATAGTTAAGCTCTAAACAAATACCAACATTATTATTATCAAAAGGCGGTGCACAGTTAGTAGTCTTCTCCTCATGCAGTAAACAAATGCTACTCCATTTATTAAGACCCACTCATCGCGGCGCACTACCCAAAGTGCTTAAGAAGTATAGAATAACAGAAACAGTGCACATAAAGAATTTTCATTCAGATGGAAACAACGCTTCTCCTACCATGCCCAATAAAAGTAGTAATAATAGTGGTATTCGTTAAGCACATACTACAAGTCAAGTGCTGTACATAGAAGATAATGAGGCCAGACATTTTATCTGCCCCACAGGGTCTCACTATCTAAATAGGAGGCAGGATCTGTAAAATGGGATTAAAATGGGAGTCATTTTCATTCTATACAGGAGGAAACAGAAGCCCAGAGAAGTTCAGTGCCAGGCCCAATGTCACACAGAAGGCAAATAGCAGAGCAGGGATTAGAACCCAGGTCCCCTGACTCCCAGGCTCATGCTCTTTCCATGTGGCCACACTGTTAACTTTGCTCAGGAAGCATGAGAAGGGATGGGATGATAGCAGAATTGCTAAGCAGCTGCAGTTATCTCCCCCCTACCATTCCTCTCCAAACTTCTGGAGTGAGTCTTTTACAACCCGCTGTCTCCACTTTCTCTCCTCCTCCGATACTTTACTCGATCCCCTCTAATCATCATGTGAAGTTGGCCTTCATTAGGTCTTTAGGATGTTTCATTTTCTTTACTTATTAACAGCTTTTCCAACTGAGTTCTCATTCTTCATCATCATCATCCAGAGGAGGATTAAGATGGAGAAGAGGACATCAGATTTGCTGAGAAGAATGTCAGTGGTTACTTTAGAGAGGGCTGTTTTCCTGGGATGAAGGAGACATCAGCATAAAGGGAGACATCAGCATAAACCTTATCACTTTTGCTGACTAGCAGTGAAAAATGAAACAGGCCTCTCCGTCAGGCTTCTGAGAAGGAGAAAAGGGCAGGAAGCGCTCCAAAGGACAAACATGCCAGTGTTGAAAAGGACTATCTTTAAGTATATACAAAGTGAAAGGAAATGTCAGTTCTGCATGAACTGCAGTCACATGTAGAGATAGTCTCTCACCACCAGCAGTGTAATTCTCAAAACCCCCAAGGACAGCTCTTTAAACGACATTGACATTTCTCACAAACTATTTCTTCCCCAGTTCGAATGTCACGTTTTGAATTTTGAGTTCTGAGTTTTCTGGCATAGAGGAATTTCTCATCAGTTAAGTGGATAATTCTTTTCACATTTGGAAAATTCAAATATGGACAAACAGATTTGAATGAAACTTTCTAGTTTCATCGCGAGCTGAAATTGAGCATGGAAATATATAGGCTCTGAGGCTTTCAGGCAACGTTGTTAGACTGAAAATAGAGGTTTAAAATGGAGGTGTCATCTCAACTATAAGTATAGTAAGCAGTGATCTCAGCTGCTAAATAAAATGATCTACTTTTTTAGGAGAGATAACATTGAAAAATCCAACTAATTGAGAAGAATCAGGCTAGAGTCCAAGCATAACAGTGACTTTTCTATGGCTTTGGGCAAGCTAGTTAGCCTGCTTTCCCAACTGTAAAATAAGGATAATATTTAATTAGATCTCAAGAGTGTTGTTAGAATTACTTAATGCTTGTAAAGCATTTGGAAAATAAAAAGCTCACGGCTAGATGTTGTTATTATTCCAGCACTGATGTTTTCTGGATTTACATTAATGGGAGGTGTGTAGATTCATTGCTTATACCATGGTGAGAGAGAAAGAGGCCACAAAGGCTTTGAAACCCCTGGGTCCAACTAAAGCCTCTAGGTTTCTAGCGTATTTAAGAAGGACTCAGCTTTTGGCTAGAAAGATGATTCTTTAAGCATCGTGTCTGGGCAGCTTTCCGCTGGGCTTCTGTCATGTTCCCTTTCTCTCCCCTCTCAAAGCTCACCTATCCATAGTATGTGGAAAAGGGTGACTGAGAGATAGATTGGAAACCTGCTCTCTTTATGTCCTTTGATAAAGTAGCTGGTTTTCTGCAAAATTTTCTCAGTTGAAAAATGAGGGAGAATACGTAACCAGGCCTCAGTAATGCTATTGAAACTAATGTTTACCTCACTTCTCCTCATAAGTAGTAATAATAGTAATCATCATTACGGTACTTGTTAAGGGCTTAGGAGGTACCATGCACTGTTCTAAGCGCTCGTGTAAATACAAGGTAATCAGACTGGACACAGTCTTTGTCCCACTTGCGGCTCACAGTCTTAATCACCATTTTATAGGTGAGGTAAGTGAGGCCCAGAGAAGTGAAAAGACTTGCCCAAAGTCACACAACAGACAAGTAGCAGATCCAAGATTAGAAACCATGTCCTCTGACTCTCAAGCCCATGCTCTTGACACTAGGCCATGCCGCTGCTTCCAGTATGCAGCATTTACCTATTCCATAGATGCAAAATGCCCCTAATGGTCTCTTTCTACTAAATAATAATAATGTTGGTATTTGTTAAGCACTTACTATGTGCAGAGCACTGTTCTAAGCACTGGGGTAGATACAGGGTAATCAGGTTGTCCCACATGAGGCTCACAGTTAATCCCCATTTTACAGATGAGGTTACTGAGGCACAGAGAAGTTAAGTGACTTGCCCACAGTCACACAGCTGACAAGTGGCAGATCAGGAGTCGAACTCATGACCTCTAAAACAAAACAAAACACTATGTAAAGTAGAGTCCATTGGCTACCTTGACTTGGAATATGAATCCTCTGACCAGGACAGAGTCAGTAGATCTGAATATTTTGAAGAGTTGACAAATATCAAATACAATATTAATAACAATGGTAATGAACTCCTTTGCCTAACTTTACCACACTTGGGTTTCTGAAAAGTATGTGATAGAGATGCTTATTGAAGCAATGTGGCCTAGTGGAATGAATGTGAGCCTGGGAGTCAGAAGACCTGGGGTCTAATCCAAGCTTCATCACTTATTTGTCAAATGATCTTGGGCAAGTCACTTAACTGCTCGTGCCCTAGTTTTCTCATCTGTAAAATGGGATTAAATGTTTGCTCCCCTCCTACAGAGACCTTGTTCAACCTAATCATCTTGTATCTACCTGAGCATGTGGTTCAGTGTTGGAAATACAACAAATACAACCAATACAGTAAACACCACAAATGTTTTCTGTACCTCAGTTTCCTTTTCTGTTAAACAGGGAATAAATACCTGTTCTCCTACCTCACTTAGACTGTGAGCCAATAAGGGGTAGGGGCTCTCTCTGACCTTTACCACTGCTTAATACAGTACTTGGCACACAGAAAACTACTAACAAATAGCACTCATTATAATAATTATTATTATCATTAAAAATAAGATTGACCATGTCATAATATGCCACATAGACAAATAAGAACCAGGACCTGAGAGGCTTTAAAATGACATTGAAAACTGATTTTTGCATTCCTTCTTCCCTCAAGAGAAGGAGAAAAGGTATCTGTAAAGTAGGAGCGATTTATTTAGTTTAAGTTACCAAGGAACCTCAGAGTTAGCATCATCATCAAAATTTCTGTTCCAGCCCAAGCAGGAAAGACAGCACGTAGGATATTTCCACCTAGGGAATGGACTGAAACTTTCCTACCCTCCACACAGGAAAGCTGTATGATAAAGTGGATAGAGAAGGGGCCTGGAGTCAGGAGGTCATGGGCTTTAATTCCAGCTCTGCCACTTGTCTGCGGTGTGTCCGTGGGCAAATCACTTTACTTCTCTGAACCTCAGTTACCTCATCTGTAAAATAGGGCTTGAGACTGTGAGCCCCACGTGTGAGCCTCACTTGGGACAGGGACTGTGTCCAACCTGACTTGCTTGTATACATCCAGTGCTTTGTACAGTGCCTGGCACAGAGTAAGCACTCAACAAATGCCATAATTATTGTTATTATCATTACATGCTCTACTCCTCAGAGATAGAGAACTTTATAGAATATCCAATATGTATTTAGCTCTGCTGTTGGTCCAGTGGAAAGAACATGGCTTTAGGGATTAGGACATTGACAACCTAGTCATCTCTGAATTCAGGGAATGGATTCTGGGGAGATGGATTTGGACCGAAGAACCATCTAGGGATTCTCTAAGGAGGCCAGGCCAGGTAGGAATCCTGAAAAGTACTTTTCCAGGGATGATGGTGTAGACCGGGGCACTGGGTCATGACACAAACACATGGGATTCCTTAAAGTAGGAAACGGAGAGGTAAAGAGGAAATGAGGGCTTAGTTAGGGAAGGAGGAAATGTGCCTTTGATAAGCCTTTGAACGCGGAAAGAATAATTGTCAGATATGAAGAGGGAGGATCTGGGTGAGAAGCCAACAGCGAGCTAGATGAGAAAAAGGTAGAGTGAGTAGGTTGGCCTTAGAGGAGCGAAGTGTGTGGGTTGGGTTGTTGTAAGAGAGCAGTAAGGTGAGATATAAGGGAGCAAGGTGATTGAGTCCTTTAAATATGATGCTAAGGTGTTTCTGTTCGATGCAAAGGTGGATGGCAACCACTAAAGGTTCTTCATGAATGAGGAAACCTGGATTGTAGAAAGATCATTGTAGAAAATGATCCAGGCAGCAGACAAGAAGAGAATTTAGTAAGGAGGCTGATATAGTAATCCAAGAGAGATAGGATAAATGCTTGGATTAACATGATAACCATTTGGATTGAGAGCAAAGGGCAGATTTTAATGATAGTAATTATGGTATTTGTTAAGTGCTTTCCATGAGCCAGGCACTATACTAATATCTGAGGTGGACACAGTCCCTATCCCACATAGAACTTATAGTCTTAATCCCCATTTTACAGATGTGGTAACTGAGGCACAGAGCAGTGAAATGACTTGCCCCAGGCCACACAGTTGTCAAAAGGCAGAGCCGGTATTAGATCCTAAGACCTTCTGACTGCCAGGCCAGTGTTCTATCTGCTACCTCATGCTGCTCCTCTGTGCTTGAATCAGAGACATGAGTCAAGGATAAAGCCAATATTATGGATTTATGTGACGAGAATTCTGGTGATGCTGTCTACAGTGATGAAAAAATCATGGGGAGGACAGGGTTATGTTAGGACGATAAGGAGTTCTGTTTTGAACATGTAGAGTTTGAGGTGTCGGCAAGACATCCAGGTAGAAATGTCTTGAAGGAAGGACGAAATGTGAAATTGCAGTGAAAGAGAGAGAGAGAAGGGCTGGTTGTGAAGAACCACCAAAAACATCTCCATTAAAGCATTTCAAATAAGTCAACAGCAGAAGGTAATCTTAAACTTTTAAAAATCAGTTTCCCCTAAATTCAAATGATTATAAAAGGCCAAAAATATGAATCCTAGAGAACACAAAATTAGTGTTGTCTATGATGCAGGGAACCATTCTAAATGATTCATTAGTGCTCCAGGATGAATATCTCTCATAGTTGCTCAGAACTTTTAATAAAAATTAAATTCCCCTTTAAACAATTTCTATATTATTTTCTTTAATCCATACCTAAAGAACAATGCTGATTGTGCTAGAGAAGGAAATGGGAGAAATATCCAGTCATTTAAGATAAAATAGAAGGGGCTACTCTTTTGGGTTCAAAACTATTTTTAGTTATTCCAATTAAATAATGTGTTATTCCACGGTATCAACAACAATATTTATAGTATATCTAACAGTATATTTCCACAATTTCATATATACATATATATGTATGTATGTATCAATCATAATAATTCAACAAAACCCTCAGTTATTATAATATAGAACATCTATAATGATTTTTCATTAATAGATTATTTAGAAATGCATTTCCTCATCTGTACAACTGGGATAAAATACCCACTCTCCCTAACAGTAAATTGTGAGCCTTATGCAGAGCAGGGACTCTCTCTGTTTTGACTATTTTGTGTTTACCACATTGTTTGGCTTCACCATAAACACTTGATGATGAGGAAGATTATAATAATAAATGTGGTATTTAATAATGTTGGTATTTGTTGGTATTTGTTAAGCGCTTACTATATGCAGAGCACTGTTCTAAGTGCTGGGGTAGATACAGGGTAATCAGGTTGTCCCACATGAGGCTCACACTCAATTTTGCAGATGAGGGAACTGAGGCACAGAGAAGTTAAGTGACTTGCCCACAATCACACAGCTGACAAGTGGCAGAGCCGGGATTCGAACCCATGACATTTAAGTGCTTACTATGTGCCTCACACCAGAGTAAAGATGAAGGCTGAAGCAGAGGCATAATGCATACAGATTGGATTTAGTCCCTGTCCCACATAAAAGCTCATGATTTTATATGAGGGGAATAGTTAATCCACATTTTACAGGTGAAGGAACTGAGGTCCGGAGAAGAAAAGCGACCTATTAAAGGTCACACATTAGGCAAGTGCAGAACTGGAATTTGGAAACCAGGTCTCCTGTCTCATCATTATCATCATCATCACTATCAGAGATAGTTGTTAAAAGCTTACGTTGTACAGAGCACTGTACTAAGCGTTTGGGAGAGCACAATACAAAAGAGTTGGTAGTCACATTGGTAGCATGGTATTTGTTAAGCGCTTATTATGTTCCCAGAACTGTTCTAAGCACTGGTACAAGCTTATAGTCTAGACTCCTGGCCTGTGCTCTTTCCATTAGGCTACACTGAGGGTGATACGTCCTAGAGAGCTAATCAATATCTCAATATGTTCTAGACCGTGTAGATGTTATACAAAGGAACTTTACACAAAGATATTCCTTATTAAAATGTCTGCTTGAAGATTTCTTTGTTGCTTTGATTTAATACTGTCATAAAGACTTCCCTAGTAGGAATATTAACCGTCTTTTGGGCCTCACATTACTCACTGAAGTTTATAGATGATACTCTATCATTTCTGTTCCCTGCCTCCAGAACACCACATTAATTCACCGCAGCCATTCACTAGTAAATAAAAATACATTAGTGACAATTCTGTATTCATTGAATTCTATATACTATCTGCTTTATATATTGTATTGATAACCACATTGCAAAAATGATATGGAGAATTATCTATTCCTATTTTATTCCCTGTGCTTTGTTCTTTCTCTGAATGATTGTCACAGAGGAGCTTGGCTGTGCTCAGGTATAGGGAAGCAGCATTTACAGGTTTTACTTGACTCGCTAGGTTACAGTGAACAGCTGGGCTAAGAACAGAGAAATAGATGTCTTTTATGATGCAGGCTAAAGCTGATCATAGCAAATTTTTGGTTCCTTGGTAGTTTTTCTCATTTTAGTTTTGGAAAACTGAAGCCTAATGGTCAACTTAACAGCACTTAAAAATGTAAAGTATATTAAAAATCAATTGACTGTACTTATTGGGCACTTTGTGCAAATCTCTGCACTAAGCACTTTAAAAGTAAGAGCTCACAATCTAATGGGGAAGAAAGGCAGGTCAAAACTGGCTACATAAAGAGAGAGGAGGAAAAAAAGCAACAGGAAATAGCAAGAATATACAAACATGAATAAATGATAAATGGATTACATAAATCAACATATATAAATGCTGTTTGGCTGGGTATACAGATGTGCTCAGTGGAAAGGGACCAGCTATTTTCTGAATTCACTGATGAAGAACAAGCAGAAATAAACCTAAACTCACTCTTCTGAGGGATTTGGGATAAATATGAGGGGTATATGTATAGATTTTTTAACCTTGAAAACATCAAAAAAAAAAAAGCAATGGGTTACTGAGGGAAATGGTGGAATCACCTAGAAAACTTTAAGAAGGAATTATCATTTTCTGGGTTGATTTGAGCATGATCCTGTTTGCCTGCATGGGTAGCTTTCAGTCCCCTAGCTTGATATATTGATGATTATAATAAACCTAACATCTTTTGGCCTGTTTCAAGTTACTTTACTAAGAGGTTACTTTTTGATGTGAGGCCATCACCGACAGCTCACCTCCACAAAGTCATCTAGGAAGGCTAAACATCATACTATTCTGGGAAGAATATGCATTTATGTAGTGTTTTTATTTGATTTTATACAATTTATCATTCCGACTTAAGCTGAGCAAAGCTCCTTGTCAATAAAGAATATATTAGTTCAATGGAGAAAAAGGACATAGATATAATTTTATACATTTATAAAACTTATAAAAGTATTGATAGAGGGGAGCAAATAGCAGTATTCTGAAATAGAACTAAAGCGGTATGACTTAACTAGAAAATCCCATAAAAATAATTAAAATAAAAATATACTAAAGCAGAATCAATAGCTCAATTTGTTAGGATTAATAGTACATGTCACATCATTTAATGTTACAATCTAAATGCAATACTCTGTGGTTAGATATTTCTTCCTATGTTAATCCTGGAACAGTGATATTTTTGGCTGGTTGTTCTGAGAACCCTGTCAAATATAAGCACTAAAGAGGAAGAGAAATAGCTTGGACTTTGGAACATTGCATTTATGAATCTACTAGAGTTACAGTTTTAATTTTCTCTTCTAACTGTAATTATAGTTAAGTCTGATTCTATGGGGAGCCAGTCTGAAATTAAAATGCTCTTCCTAGTGAGGTAAATTAACTCTTTCATGTTAATAAGCTTTAGAAAATATCCCACTTTATTTATAATATTTGCAGTGCTCAGACCACTGTAGAAATTTGAAGAAAGAAATATTACTGATAATAAAGTGGCTTCAAATTTCCATAAAACAGCTGTAAGGTCATCTCTGGATTGTAAACTCATGTGCAGGGAAGGTGTCTGCCAACTCTGTTGTACTGTACTCTCCCAAGCGCCTAGTACAGAGATCTGAACATAGTAAGCACTCAATAAATACCACTCATGCGATAAAAGCAAAGTATGATCTCTAGCCTGAAAACGTCTTGTGGGCAAGGAATGTGATTTTTTATTGTGTATTTTACTCTTCCAAGCACTTAGTTCAGTGCTCTGCACACAGTCTTGTCTTATGTCGTCAAGTCGTCTCTAATCCATAGCGATTCCATGGACACATCTCTCCCCCAACACCCCACTTCCATCTGCAATCATTCTGGTAGTGCATCCAAAGAGCTTTTTCGGTAAAAATACAGAAGTGGTTTACCACCGTCTCCTTCCGCACAGTAAACTTGAGTCTCCACTCTCAGCTCTCTCCCGAGCCACTGCTGCCCAGGGCAGGAGAGTTTTGACTTGTAGCAGATTGCCTTCCACTTTCTAGCCACTGGCCAAGCTAGGAATGGAATGGTAGGCCTCTGCTAGCCTCTCCCTCCTGCAGCCGAGACTGGTAGAGTACTGCAAACTCTCCAGGTGCGATCCTGAAAGGGGGGATCTGTGCTCAGTAAGCACTCAGTAAACATGATTGAATAAATGAATGCTATCGTTGGTGAGCGCCTATCCATGCAAGTGAGGGCAAATGCCTACTCCTTTCAGCATTTTAATCTTTCCTTGTAGATGTTTTAATCTGAATTCCTTGGTTTCAGGTATTATTTAGGACATGGGATAATAATAATGATAACTGTGGTATTTGTTAAGCACTTACTATGTGCCAGGCACTGTATTAAATGCTAGGACAGTGACAAGGTAATTTTGTTGGACTCAGTGCCTGTCTCACATTGGGCTCACAGTCTTAATCCCTGTTTTACAGCTGAGGTAACTGGGGCACAGAGAAGTGAAGAGACTTGCCCAAGGTCACACAGCAGACAAGTGGTGGGGCCAGGATTAGAGCCCAGGTCCTTCTGACTCCGAGGCCTTGCTATATCTACTAGACCAAGTTGAAATGGTAAACTCCTTGAGGGCAGGGGGCATGTTTACCAACTCTATTTTATTGAATTATCCCAAGTGCTTAATGCGGTGTTCTACACACAATAAATGTTCAGTGAATACAATTGATTGTTTAATTATGATATTCAGAATTCTGTTCACTCTTGAACATTCAGAGATGGATTTGTTGAATGTCAACAATGCAGGGAGTCTTCTATCCCTCTGGATGTTATGCTTTGGGTCCACTTTATTAATCATTAGAATCCCCATCAGAAGAAAGATGGGAAATTCAAATCCATAGCACCACTTAGCAGGTTCAGTAGTTGAGTTCCAATTAGTCGATTTATCAGGTTTACTTCTATCATCAGTCCATTTAATCTAAATTGCATAATAATATGCGAATGAAAAACACTGGCAACAGCCCTGATGTTCTTGCTTTTAATGGCCCATTAGGAAAGCAATATTTACAAAGCAAACTGAATTTGATCTAAATTACTTTTTGAAAGATTAAGGCAACTGACCATCTGCACCAAAAGTTAGGTCCTGCTTCAAAACACAAACTTTCTCAATTCATCTTTTTTTCCCTTATCTTCGCTCAGGCAGTTCATCATCCCTTCCACATCTCGGTCTCTCTCAGCAACCCAGTCAAGGGTGAAAAATGTCCATAAAAGACCTGACTTCCCCTGCCCCTGGCCTTCAGCCGTCTTCCAGGTCTCTGAGACTGAGTGCACGACACAAAGCAAAATCAAGTCCTTTTTTCCACAGCTGTTTCGAGAGCAAGCCGGATGTGCATTCTTAAACTTTCCCATCACCGGCCAATGCTCTCAGTTCTGTACTAGTGGATTTGACACAATTGGAGTCCCGCTCAAACAGATTCGCTTACTCGGAAAAATATTTAGTGAATAATGAACTAAATGACTATTCACTGTGAGTACTGTGATTTTCTGGGTAATTTCCTGGACATTCCTGAAGAAACTTGTAAATAATAGATGCTGGATTTAGCAAGAGGATGGGAAGGGATTGGGAAAAGATAACAAAATATAGACTACTAGGAGTTTAATCTTTCTTCTTGGAACTTACTTTTTCCACCATCCCTTTCTTTCCTACAGACTATCCTCCTCTGCCCTGCTCCAAACTGCGTGGCCGATGACATTCTCTGATAATTCTGTCACCCTCATTTTTCAGATACTCTCAGCTGAGCTCATGAAACTTTGCCTGCAAAGTTTGGGAAGGGTGGGAACTGAGTAACAGTGAAAGAGAAATCACATGCATGAAGCAGAGAAAGACTATTTCTGATCCACGCTCAGTAGCTCACCCCTAGCCGAGTGCTGCTAATTGGAGCGACTAAAGAAAGGAAATCAGAGTGAAGGTCCGAAAAACCCTGCAGAACCTTGCTGGAGGGGAGACGGAAAGCAGAGTGAACTTGCTCCTGTACTGCTGAGGGCAGGACTGAGGGGGACATTTCAAGGGGAAAAGTGGCATTGCAGAGGACTGAGAGAGGAGGACAAGAATGAAGAATAAAGGGCAGCTTCCAGTTTTTACCACCGTGTAAATAGCTGGCATATTTAGGACTCCAAAACATTACATCTCTTTCTTGCCTGATTAAGAGATACTTCATTCTGTGTAGCAATTTGCAGCCTGGAAGGGGTAAAGTACTTTTATGTTATCTGGAAGAATTGTAATCTGGGGCAATCTAAAAAAAAGTCTTTAGTAGCTGTCAACCAGGGCTGATAGTGATACCCTCCCATATTTGATGACAGTCAATATAAATCCAATTATTTCTCTTTAGGTCTGAGGTTGGAGAGAGAGAGAGAGTGAGATAGAGAGAGACTGATCAGGTGTGTATTGCACAAACTGTCTCAGAATGAGTCTTCTGGATTTGACTCCTTACCAATGTCTTTAAAGCACTTGATCAGCACTCCCCATCCTAACTGGCTTCACTGATCACCTACTACAGCCCAGCCCACACACTCTGCTTCTCTAGCACCAGGTTACACACTCTGTTCCGGTCTCATCAGTCTCACTGCCAACCCCATTCCCACATCGTCCGCCTGGCCTGGAACTCCCTCCCTCTCCATATAGGCCAGACCACTACTCTCTCCATCTTCAAAGCATTATTAAAGTCACATCTCCTCCAAGAGGTCTTCCCAGATTGAACTCTCATTCCCTGCTCACTCTCCCTTCTGGGTCATCTGGTTACTTGGATCTGTGACCTTTAGGCATTTGGTTTTCATCCCACCCCCAATGCCACACCACTTAGAGAAGCAGGGTGGCATAGTGGTTAGAGAACAGGCCTGGGTGCCAGAAGGTCATGGGTTCTAATCGTGGCTCTGTCTGTTGAGTGATCTTGGGCAATTCACTTCACTTCTCTGTGCCTCAGTTATCTCATCTGTAAAATGGTGATTGAGACTGTGAGTACCACATGGGACAGGGACTGTGTCCAACCTGATTTGCTTGTATCTACCCCAGCACTTAGAACAGTACCAGGCACATAGTAAGTGCTTAACAAATACTATAATAATAATTATTATTATGTACACATCTTTAAATTATGTTATAAACTATTTATTCATATTGATGTCTGTCTCCCCCTCTACACTATAAGCTTATTATGCTCAGGGATTGTGTCTGCTAATTCAATTGTACTCATCCAAGTATTTAATACAGTGCTCTATATGGAGTCAGGGTTCAATAAATAACACGGATTGATTGATAGATTGGAGTGGTTCTAAGGCGAGTCATAAATTGGTGGGATTCTGCTCCTTCAGAGACCTGAAAAAATCAGCTTGGAGGAGAGAGTGTATAGGTCAAGCTGAGGAAGAGGAATAATTTCAGTAGACCCTCTCCCTTCCTATCTGCTATCAGGGGTACATGAAAACTATTTGCCAGCGGCCACAGAGGCAACTGTGGTGGAGGTGACAGACTGAGGATGTGTCCTGTTTACGGCAAAGAGTTAGGCTGCTTGGATATTTCTGGATGAGAATCAAAATGATCACTTTTTTATTAAGCATTTAGAATATACCAAACACCGGGCTAAGTTCTGGGTAGATATGAGATCACCAGATTGAACAAAATCCTCTTTTCACACAGGGCTCAGAATCTAAGTCGTAGAGAGAACAGGTATCTTAGTCTCATTTTACAGATGAGGAGACTAGGGCCCAGAGTGGTTGAGTGACTTGCCTAAGCTCACACAGAAGGCCACTCCCATAGCTGAGACTAGAACACAGGCCTACCAATCCTCCAACCTATGTTCTTTCCATGAGGTACCGTCTACCTTTGTTTCTTAAACACACATGACTACACTGTTTTGTTTTTCTTTTTTAAAAAAGAAAGCCAATATAGATCAAAGCATTCGCCCCTGCTTTTGCTATCTCATTCTCTAATTTCCTGTACTCACATTCTGTTATCTTATTTCTCCCGTTGCTTTCCCTTCCTGCCTCCTGCCTTTCTTCCTCAATTACATCTTTTCCCTTTCCTTCCTTGAGTGGATCCAGCTGTGCCTGTGGTACTGGAAGATGGGCAAAATATGAATGTTCAGAATGAAATATATTGTGCATTTTCATGTTCCCTCACATCTGGGTGGCCAACCAACAATCATAAACATACATAGATATCTTTAACTCCGTACTGTCATCTCTATTTCCAAATCATACCTTTTCACAGAATCTACAAGATCATTTGGAAACAGAGAGTAAGGAAAGGGATAAGGGAGAGTAAAGAGCAAGGATGGCCTGTGGCAGATCCTACAATTATGGGTAATACCAGTATATTAAAAAGCCCTTCAGAAAAGAGCACTGGTTTTGCCGGACAAATGTTATTATCCTTCAGTTTCAGGCAAGAATCTAGGACAGATATGTGTACAGTGTTAGGGAAAATGGAATTAATTGAGAGTAGCACATGCAAAAGAAAAACAAATTAAATACATAGGGCAAATGTTAAAGTCATGAAGTAAAATCATGTTCCCCAAATAATTAAGGCCAATTTTCATTCCATGGAACTGAATTACAAAGATCCATATCCGGACTAAAATATAATTTTACTTTAGATAATGAAATACAGTCATGAACATATATGCATTATACCTGTTAAAAACTACTTAGTTAATCTATCAATCACTGGTATTTATTGAGCAATTATTGTGTGCACAGCACTGAACTAAGCACCTGGGAGAATACGATATAGAATGGGGAAACGATACCTGCCCACAAGGAGCTTATAGTCTAGAGTGGGAGACAACATTAAAATAAATTACAGATAGAGAATATGGCAGAGTTTAAGGATGCTTGTTGTGCTGGATGGGGGTACAGTGGTTAGGGATGCAGGAGTAAGGGTTGCATGACATAGCTTTAGAGCACGAGCCTGAGGGTCATGAGGTACGGGTGGCTCCACCACATCTCTGTTTTGTGATCTTGGATAAGTCACTTAATTTCTCTGGGCCTGTTACCTCATCTGTAAAATGGGGATTGAGACTGTGAGCCCCATGTGAGACTGTGTCCAACCTGATTTGCTTGTATCTACCCCAGTGCTTAATATAGTGCCTGCCACATAGTAAGCACTTAACAAATGCCCTAATTATTAATTATTATTATTATATGAATAAGGAGGGTGTTCCAGGACAGGGGAAGCAATGTGACCAAGAGGCCAGTGGCAAGAAAGATGGGATCAAGGTACAAGGAGTAGATCGGTGTTAGAGGAGTAAAGTGTGAGGGTTAGATTGTAGTAGGAGATCAGTGAAATAAGATAGCAGAAGGAAAGCTGATTGAATGCTTTAAAACCAACAGTAAGGGGCTTCTGTTGAGGTAAATGAGTTGGATTTGGGATATCTAAGGCTATAGAAAAATGATCCAGGCAGCACCGAATCAATCAATCAATCAGTGGTATGTCGGCCCGCCACCTAAAACTCAACATGAGCAAGACTGAGCTCCTCATCTTCCCTCCCAAACCCGGTCCTCTCCCAGACTTCTCTATCACCGTGGATGGCACGACCATCCTTCCCGTCTCTCGGGCCCACAACCTCGGTGTCATCCTTGACTCGTCTCTCTCGTTCACCCCACACATCCTATCCGTTACTGAGACCTGCCGGTTTCACCTCTACAATATCGCCAAGATCCGCCCTTTCCTCTCCACCCAAACGGCTACCTTACTGCTACGGGCTCTCGTTATATCCCGGCTAGACTACTGTGTCAGCCTTCTCTCTGACCTCCCTTCCTCCTCTCTCGCCCCGCTCCGGTCTATTCTTCACTCCGCTGCCCGGCTCATCTTCCTGCAGAAACGATCTGGGCCTGTCACTCCCCTTCTTAAACACCTCCAGTGGTTGCCTATCAACCCCCGCTCCAAACAAAAACTCCTCACTCTAGGCTTCAAGGCTCTCCATCACCTTGCCCCTTCCTACCTCTCTTCCCTTCTCTCTTTCTACCGCCCACCCCGCACGCTCCGCTCCTCCGCCGCCCCACCTCCTCACCGTCCCTCGGTCTCGCCCATCCCGCCGTCGACCCCCGGGCCACGTCCTCCCACGGTCCTGGAACGCCCTCCCTCCTCACCTCCGCCAAACTGATTCTCTTTCCCTCTTCAAAACCCTACTTAAAACTCACCTCCTCCAAGAGGCCTTCCCAGACTGAGCTCCCCTTCTCCCTCTACTCCCTCTACCACCCCCCCTTCACCTCTCCGCAGCTAAACCCTCTTTTCCCCCTTTCCCTCTGCTCCTCCCCCTCTCCCTTCCCATCCCCTCGGCACTGTACTCGTCCGCTCAACTGTATATATTTTCATTCCCCTATTTATTTTGTTAATGAAATGTACATCGCCTTGATTCTATTTAGTTGCCATTGTTTTTACGAGATGTTCTTCCCCTCGACTCTATTTATTGCCATCATTCTCGTCTGTCCGTCTCCCTCGATTAGACTGTAAGCCCATCAAACGGGAGGGACTGTCTCTATCTGTTGCCGACTTGTTCATTCCAAGCGCTTAGTACAGTACTCTGCACATAGTAAGCGCTCAATAAATACTATTGAATGAATGGTATTTATTGGGCACGTACAATGTGGAGAGCACTGTACTAAGTGCTTGGGCCAGAACAATACAACAGAATTAGCAGACATGTTCCCCGCACACTACAAGCTTTCAGTCTAGAAAAGTACAGACTGGAGTGGGGAGAGACAGGAAGCAGGGAGGTCAGAGAGGAGGATGCTAATTGATTGTTGCAGTAGTCAAAACTAGATAAGATCAGGGCCTCGAGGGGTTAAGCTCCTTATAAACAGGAAACATGTCTACCACCTTTCTTGGATTGAACCCTCCCAAGCTCTGAATACAGTGCTCTGCTCACAGAAAGTGCTCAATAAATACCATTGATTGATCTATCAGTGTGGAAGCAGTTTGGGTGGAGAGGACAGGACAGCTTCTAGAGGTGCTGTGAACACGGCAGGTTGAATGAGTGGGTTAAGAGAGACGGGTTGAGGATAACGCCTAGGTTACAACCGGGTTGTGAGACAGGGAGAATGGAGGTATAGATGGATGATGGTGGGAAAGTCAGAGGTAGGAGAAGGTTTGGGTGGGAAGACGAGAAGTTCTGTCATGCTGTAGCACAGTTCTACATTTAACAATACTGTATTCAATACTTCTCACATATAAATGCCAATTGTAAGTTCCTTTGGCATAAAAATTCTCAGGCTCAATATTGAGAATTAATAAAAAAATCACAAATATTTTCTGCACTTATAAAATTTCAAAAGCCTAGAGCCAAAATACATTAAAGTTGAGGTGTATAAAGTCAACAGAGCTAAGTTTTTTTTTCCCAAGTTTTTGCTAGCAGGTGACTTTCTTGAATAACCTACAAACAGTAAAGGAATCAATGACATCTCTAAAAAGGAGACACAATGAAATGAGAGCAGCATAGGAAAAAAAAAAAAGAAACAAGCCCAAACCTTTATGTGGATGCATCACAGGATGACTGGGTGATTTTCAGATGGATAATAAACACTCACCACCCCGTGGCTAAAGGCTGGTCTAACTTCTTGCCCAGTGGGGATCCTTCTGTGCCATTCAAGATCAAATTGTACATGCAAGCTATTTGTAACAGAACACTGAAAAGCCAATGGAGGCAAACTCGGTATGTGGTTTCTGTTAAAAAACATCTGAAGCAATAGGGCACCAGTTCTATCTCCCAAACAAACAAGGTACTGAATAACAAAAGGCATAACACTACTAAGAAATTTGCCCACTACCGGAAATCTCAAGAACCATGGGCTTGAGAAAATTATCCAGAATATGATGGAAAATAATTATTTTAAATAGCACGAGGATCACACTCTCCCTGACCAAGCGTTATACCTGAATGCTAACAAAGCCTGCTTGCTTGAATTAGAGTTGTTCTTGTCCTGGTAACTCTTTCTTATCCAAATAGGGAAGCAGCATGGCTCAGTGGAAAGAGCCCGGGCTTGGGAGTCAGAGGTCATGGGTTCGAATCCTGGCTCTGCCACTTGTCAGCTGTGTGACTGTGGGCAAGTCACTTAACTTCTTTGTGCCTCACTTACCTCCTCTGTAAAATGGGGATGAAGACTGTGAGCCTCACGTGGGACAACCTGATTACGGACAACCTGATTCCCCTGTAACTACCCCAGCGCTTAGAACAGTGCTCTGCACATAATAAGCACTTAACAAACACCAACATTATTATCCAATGGCTGTTTATTCAGTTTGGGGTTTTCCAGAATCTCACACCTCTCTTCTTTTTCCTCTGGTTGACTGTTCTTTGACAGTATCAGTATTAATTTACAGGGAGAGGTAGTAGGATTGGAAAAGAGGCACAAAGCAACTCCAGTAACCCTGAATATTTGGGCATTCATCTTAATTATGCCTGGGTATTACTGTGGCTTGTAATTCAGTCAATCACTCAATCAACTGTAGTTACTAAGCACTTACTATGCACAGAGCACTGTGCTAAGCACTTGTGAGAGTACAACAGAGATGGTAGACAGATTCCCTGTCCACGAGGGAATTTATGGTTTGGAGGGGGGACAGACATTTAAATAAATTACAGATATTTCATAGGTGGTGTGGGGCTGAGGTTGGGCTGAATAAAGGGTACAAATCCAAGTTTAAGGGTGACACAGAAGGGGGAGGGAGTAGGAAAAATGAGGGCTTTAGCTGGGGAAGACTGCTTCGAAGAGATGTGATTTTAATAAGTCTTTGACGGTGGGGAAAATGATCATCTGTCAAATATCAAGGGAGTGGGACTTCCAGGCCCGAGGCAGGATACAGGTGAGGGGTCTCTCCCATGATAGTTGAGATCAAGGTACAGTGAGTAGGTTGGCTTTAGAGGAGCAAAGTGAGTGTTGATAGTGTGAAGATGAGGTATCTTTTTGTTGGTGTTTTGTTTTTTAAAGATAATTGTTAAGGGCTTATTATGTGCCAGGTACTGTACTAAGGGCTGGGGTATTTACAAGATAATCAGGATGGACACTATCCATGGACACTATCCATGATGCACATGGGACTCACAGTCTTAATCCTCATTTTACAGATGAGGTAACTGAGGCACAGAGAAGTAAAGTGACATTTCCAAGATCACACAGCAGACAAGCGGCAGCCAGAGTTAGAACACAGGTCTTTCTGACTCCCTGGCCTCTGCTCTATCTATTGGGCCACACTGCTTCGTGGTTGGGACAGATGAAGGTTGAGGTGTTGGCATGAATCTCTCCTTGAACTGAAGCTCCTTTAAAGCAAGTCTGCATTTGTAAGTCATCAGCTATGCCAGACTGAGGAATTATTTGGCTTTCTATACATCCAGCACTGTTCTAAGCACTGGAGAAGATACAAGTTAAATAGGTTGGACACAGTCCCTGTCCCACATGGAGCTCAGAGTCTAAGTGCTAAGCACTGCACTAATCAGGATGGACACAGTTCCTTTCCCACATGGGGTCAGCAACTCCTTCTGCAAGGGAGGATTTCAAAGGCAGAAATAGTTAGACCTTATCCACTGCAGCTCCTAATTGAACCGGGCCTGCTATGGATGCAGTCAGCAACCTTTAATGCTCAGCTCCTGGAGTGTCTATAAATTTTAGATCTACAGGGTCCAGGGATTTCTAACTGCATTCTTTGCAGGCTCAGATGCCTATGGAGACTTGCGCAGAGCAATCTGGTCAGTCCACCGGTGGGAACATCTTGTGGTGGTAATACATCCACCCTTGCCAAAGTTCTAGTGCAATTATCTGCCCACATGGGCACTCAAAATGTACTGTTAAACTGGCTGATTTACTAACTGAAGCCAGAGGTCAATTTTGGTGCCTCTGAGCACTCTGGAAGCCATTTGTTAAACGAGTCCATTGGGACTCCTAGGATGCATCAGTTGACATGGGCCTGGACATCGGGGGGGAAGTACAATAAGCTCTTAGTACTGTGCTTTGCACACAGTAAGCATTCAATAAATACGATTGAACGATTGAATGAGGGGGCCAGACCTTAGAATGGAAAGGTCTTAACATTCCAGCAGTTAATTATTGTTGGGAAAGTATTTGTTGGTATTTGTAAAGCGCTTACTATGTCAGAGCACTGTTCTAAGCGCTGGGGTAGATATAGGGTAATCAGGTTGTCCCACATGAGGCTCACAATTAATCCCCATTTTTCAAATGAGGTAATTGAGGCACAGAGAACTTAAGTGACTTGCCCACAGTCACACAGTTGACAAGTGACAGAGCCGGAATTTGAACCCATGACCTCTGACTCCCAAGCCCTGGCTCCTTCCACTGAGCCACATGGAAAGTTGGAAGAGTTGGTCAGGGGTCGGACAAGAGCCCTAAGGATGTGCTTATTTTGTTCAGTTTTGCCTGCTACTGTTCCTAGTGTTTGTGATTTATCCTTTTAGATTGTGAGTCCCATGGAGAACATGGATTGCGTGGAATTACATGAGTTCCCACAGTGCTTCATATGCTATAAATCTTCAACAAATGCTACTACTGATTGACTGATGAATTGCTTCAGACAAATGAAAATATGCAGCAGCATATCCTAATGGATAGAGCATGGACCCGGTTGCCAGAAGGACCTGGGTTCTAATCCCAGCTCTGCCAACTTGTCTGCTGTGTGACCTTGACAAGTCACTTAACTTCTCTTCTCTTCTGTAAAAGGGGGATTAAGAAAGTGAGCCTTATGTGGGATGTGGTCTGTGTTCAAACTGATTTGCTTCTGTACCCACCCCAATGCTTAATACAATGCTTGGCAGAGAGTAATGCCTAACAAATACCACAATTACTGTTATTAATCCAAAGATGAGGATATTTCATGTAATATGATGAATATTAATAACAATGAAAGTCCCCAAATTCATTCTAAAGTGATAATAATTATCTTGAAATCAAAGTAACTAGGACACAAGACTGTAAACTCATTGTAGGCAGGGAACATGTTTATGAATTCTGTTGTATTGTACTCCCTCAAGCACTTAGTACAGTGCTCTGTAGAAGGTAAAGTGTTCAATAAATACTATTGATGGTGACGATTATAACCTGTTACCCTGTTTCAATTAATTGTGTGATGGTTATAGTTTCATTACAGCTTATTTATTTAGAATTTGCTTTTGGAAAATACTTATATTTTAAATATAGTGATAAATTGTGGTTATAAAGCATGGTTCAGGATGCTTCCATTCTATTATTAAGTCTCCAGACCTAATCCTGAGTTCCATCTCTAAAACCCCGCCCTGTCAGAGATGGAAGGGGTGTGACAACTTTGACAACAACAAAAAACATCAATTAATCAATAGTATTTACAGAGGGCTTACTTCTTGATGCCAAATGATATGAATAGCCATTGGAGGATCTGGAGAAGTGGTAAGATGTGTCTCTTGCTTTCTATCTCTCATTCCATTTTCATTTATCTCTTCATCGGAGTCTGGTTTTCTGTCTCTCCAAGTCACCCCTGCCTGAGTGTCCTCTTGCCTGACTTCCTCCCATCCCTACAACTTTTTGTCCATAACCCCTGACCCCTGGAATTCTGCAATCTGCCCCACACTGACCATCCACAATAATGGTCAATATAAGCATGAGGGAAAAGAATCCCTGAAAAAAAATATCATAAAACTTAGGGCTCCAATTTGAGACCACAAAATAATGAACTCCTTATAATTGTAGCCTGGAGCATGTAATTCAGGCATTTTTTGTTACTGCATAGCATAGTCTATGTAGAGATGAAACTTGTCAAAGCCTCAGAGAAGGGAGCAGCAGTTATACCCACAGACTAGGTATAGAAAAATAAAAGAAATGAGGAATTTTAATATTTACCAGAAATATGAGTGCACACTTTTCTTTGTGTAATTCAATTTGTGGATGATTTTTTTCCCCAGACTCTAAATGCAGCCCACAAAATCTCTGTACATCTTGATCAAAGAACTGAATGACTGACCCCTGCCTGAACCTTAGCTTTGAAGTAAAATTATAATTGACTTGTTTGCATTTTTTCCAGTGTAAAAAAAAACCCTATCCTTTGTCAGGTTAAACTTCAAATAGAAATTGCAACAACTCATCCATATTTCATGCTTTTTATAATCCCTCCACAAGCCAATAGAAACAGGCAAATCTTGTTTTTCACCGAATTATCTACTTTGCTCACCTTCAATGAAACTTCATACCTTGGCGTTACCTTCCGCTAAACCTGAAGTCAGGCATGTCTTTAAGCCAGAGGTGACTAACTCAACTCTTCTGGGGACCACATGTTAAAGAAAGTGTCATAGATATTTCTTAAAATAGACAGGAAAAAGAGTCTCTCCCTGTGGCCCATACCAATCTGCTACCATTTCAGGGAATCAATGTTTGAGATTCACTTCCTGGCCTACCTTGTAACCAGGAGATGATCTGTCATTGTTCTTGTGTGGACTTGATTAGTCTCCATCAATTAAAAAAAAAAAAAGTTCTCTCACACCATTGAACCACTCTCGAGGTGAGCTCCCTTCTGAGCCATTGTAAGTATAAAAGGAACTCCATTCCGGAGTTGGGGAAATAGGACACTGCCAGAAGCGTCTTAACTAGTTTTTAATCTTCTCTTTCTGTGCATATATCATTCACAGAAAGAAGAGGAGATTCAGTCTTGAGAGCGGTACTACTTAATTGGAAGAAACATTCGCTAACATTCTAAAACAATAAAATAAAAATGAGTGGGTCTCATTTATATGAGAAATGGGGTCCAAGTTTTACATGTTGCTACTCTAAGGCAGTATGGTTCAATCTCAGGCCCAAGGATAGTGTCCTACATTTATTCATACATTTATTTGCAAGAGAAATCCATTGTTTTATAAAAGATAGGGAAAAAAAAAATCATAGGAATAAAAAAAAACTTTTGACTGAACATCTATAATAATGTCCAAGTATTTATTTGAGTTGAGGTGAACAAAAACAGAGGAATATAATCCATTCATTTAATTTTATTTACTGAGCCTGATGTCCACATCTCTGAGGTGCATAGATGCTATGGGTTCTATAGGAATACCCTTTCCTCAATATATTTTGCCTTGGTCCTTGTGGGAATGAGTTTTTTTCATTCCCATGTTGATATTTTGTAGGTGGCAAGTTACTTGAGGGCAGATCCCATGGCAATCAAATCAGGAGCATTTGTTGAGTGCTTACTGTGTGTGAGCACTGTACTAAGTACTTGAGAGAGTAAAATAGAATGACTAGATGATTTACATCATCCCTGCCCTCAAGGGGCTTAGAGCCTGGAAACTACAATCAGTAGGCATTCAAAAAATGCTCTGAAGATGGTGGTGATGATGATGCTAAAGCTCTTCTTTAGGATGGAGATAGTAATTAGGAGAATCATTAGGGAGGTTCCTGGGTGTTTCTACAGTAGCAGAGACTGTTAAGAGGAGAGAATAGAGGCCAGGTCATGAAGGAGAAAAGGAGACAGCACAATGGGAGAAAGAGGGGTAAAAGAGGAACCAAAAAGATGTAGGGGACAAGGAGATGGGAACAAGGACATTTGAGGAGAAAATATCAACAGAAATTCTAAGAGCACAAGAAATGCCATGATAGGATACTTTCAGAGGTGCAATTTCCAGTTGTCCTCCAATGACTTATGTCTATATATTTTAATATCCTTAACTTTTTTCCCTAGATTGTAACCTTGCCTCCAGCCACCCAAAATGTCACCAATAAATTCACTTTCTTGAACCTTTCTTGATATTTTTTGACATTTTTGACCTGTCCAGCTTCCCAGGATAATCAATTTGACATACTTCTACCCACTGGGTGAAGTTTCCTTTTGTCTGCTTTGAACCTACCACCCTCAAGATCACAAAGTGCTCCTTTGTCCTGTTCTTTCAGGATTTGGTGAACCACGTCGTAATTTCGTCCTAGCCATATCCTTCATGATTTTTCAACTTTTCTCTTCTCTCAACCTCTGTTCTTTCCAGACTGAGGAGCTTTAATCTTTCCAGTCTATTCTCATGTGGGAACTGTTCAATCCCCTGATCATTTTGGGTAAGACAGGTTCAATTTTCTGACTTGCCAGATTGGGTCCAGACACAGTCTGTTCTTCCCTGACAGACTGTCTGGACACGGTGTCTGAGTGACTATTTAAATTTCAGTGATCAAACCATCAATGGCCTATTTATAGATGATTTGATTTTAGACGTTTCATTGCCAATAACTTGCTGCAGAGCCAGTGCTGAGCAGTGTTCATCCCCATTGCCATAAAGAACAGCTCTATTAGTAGTTCATGCAAAGAATAGAATGATGAAAGTCTTTCAATCTAGTTTATGTAGTCATACCAGAATAACCAGCACAATACTCTGATGATTTTTTGCCCCCAAAGAAATTCTTGAGGACTGAAAAGGTATCACTGACTTTTTAAGCGTATAATTGACCACTTTAACTTAGATATGATTGTTTAATATAGTACATGAAATGCTCATATATTAATGAAATCGTTGAAAGGAAAAGAAAGTAGGAGGCTTGAAACACGTATTCTTTGTGGACCTTGACAGACAGCCTTTGACAACTAAGTGAAGAGAGTTTTGAGTGTTAGGCAAACTGGACTTGATCTCACAGAGAGTGGAGGAAAGGCTGTCTGCTTATCTCTGCTCCTGTTAAATTAAAATGTATATAGAACAAATGGCCAAGGGTATAATAAAACTGTGGCAGTTTGCATTTTATAATAAGTTGCAGTTTTAAATGCTTCTGACCTAAAGAAATTTCAGTGTAAACCCAAATTTAAACAGATTCTGGAAAATAAACAAAAACATAATCACATTATAGCAATTGCCTAGTGGACAGAGCACAGGGATGGGAATCAGAAGGTCATGGGTTCTAATCCCAGCTATGCCACTTGTCTAATGAGTGATCTTGGGCAAGCCACTTAACTTCTCTGTACCTCAGTTCCCTCACCTGTAAAATGAGAATTAAGACTGGAAGCCTTATGTGGGACAGGGTCTGTGTCTAACCCAGTTGTTTTCTATCTACCCCAATGCTTAGAACAATGCCTGGCACATAGTAAGTGCTTAAGAAATACCATTTTTATTATCCCCTATTCTAGACTGTATGCTCACCGTGGGCAGAGAATGTGTCTGTTTATTGTTGTATTGTATTCTCTCAAGTGCTCAGTACAGTGCTCTGCACACATTAAGTGCTCACTAAATACAATTAAATGAATGAATTATACTCCTTCTGTTTTTGTTCACTTCAACTTAAGTAAATACTTGGATATTATTAATAGATGTTCAGTCAAACATTTTTTATTACTATGATTTTTTTCCTATGACTTTTATAAAAGAGTTGATTTCTCTTGCAAATAAATGTATGATGCAAATTCACAATGTCCACATATGGAAAATGATATACTATCAGCTACTCTATGGATTACGACTTCCCATTATCTCAATTACTATGCCAGGGATTGGAAAAAAATGTGGACCTGCCTTCAACCAAATGTCCTTTATAATTCCACCATACTATATTAATTATACTTCTTTCTATCTGGTAAATTGTATTAGATCACTATTATTTATTTTGAACATTTCAGCAAGAAATCCCTTAAAACATCAAATATTTTTTTTCTGCAGAATTTACATCCTGAAGTCCCCAGTGTGTCTTAATATCTTGATTCATATAAAAGACTAAAATGAAATATTAATCATTATGAAAGACCTGCTTGTTTTTATCTTATAAGTGACTCTGTAGGCTCTTTGTGTTGGTCAGTTAATGACTATAAACTGATAAACAGCAACAAGCATATAAATTTCCTAGTAAGTTAATTGAATACTGTTAACCTCAACAGCTAATCATTTCAACTAGAGTAAAGCCCTAAACCTGACCAAGTTTGACTTTATTTTTATTTTTTCTGAAATTCTAGTAATCATATACAATGAATTTATGGTAAAAATACTCAAAGACGTTAATAGCCAAATGTTGTATGTGAGTTGCCACAAAGATATATCATAAGGATTATCTTTTGCAAGACTAAGAGGATTACAAGGTAAATGATCCATGATGCACTTTAGAAAATGAAATTGAGTTTTAAGAAAAAACTTCAATTGCTTACTGCACAGATTTCTTATTCTAGCTAAAGAAAAGATAAAAAATGAAACTTTGCTGGGTGCAGCACATTGGTAAGTGTTTTGTTGACATTATCATTCATTCTAAGTACTTACTGTTCACTTTATAAATTCTGTGACTGCTGTACTCCTCTTCTCTATCAGAACTCCACTTTGCTATAAGAAATGCAAAATTTATGATTATTTGTTAGCTGAATAAAATACAGGATATCAGTTTAAGTTACAAATGTGATGGCTTTATTTTAGTAATGATTTGTTCCCTTTTAAACATCTACACAGTTATGGTTCAGGTATGAAACAATACAGTTTTATTGCCTTCTCTATTCACTACTGATTGATGCGGGAAATATCTAGTTGTATATTTGCTTGTGATTCTGAGTTAAATCTGGTCCTTTCTGTACCACAGTTTCTTGAGTGGAAAACAGGGGTAATGGTGATTCTACCTGGGAGTAAATAACACCAAATGAAGGATTCCACAAAATTTCCAAATATGGTTAACTGTGTGGAAAATATGTACTGGTTCACATTCGCTCCCCTGAACATAAGAAAAAAAATGCCTTCCTCTGCCAGGCCAATGATTCATCCAGTTTAAACATTCTGTCTCTGGCATTACAGTGCTCAGCACATAGTAAGCACTCAATAAATACCATCAATTGGTTGATGAATTGGCATAGACATAATAATAATAACAATAATTATGCTATTTGTTAAGTGCTATATACTAGGTGCCATATGCTTTATTAAGTGATGGGGTAGATTTTTCTATAGTATTTATTGAGCGCTTACTATGTGCAGAGAACTGTACTAAGCGCTTGGAATGAACAAGTCTAAGCAAATAGGGTTGGTCAAAGTCCCTGTTCAACGTGGGGCTCTTGGTCTCAATCCCCATTTTACAGATGAGGTAACTTGGGCACAGAGAAGTGAAGTGACTTGCCCAAGGTCGCACAGCAGAGAAATGGCAGAGCCAGCATTAGAACCCATGACCTTCTGACTCATAGGTCTCTGTTCTATCCACTAGGTTATGCTGCTTCTCATGAAAGACATGAAGAGATACCTAGAAGAATGGTTTAATTATTAAGGATGTACTCATCTCTCTCTTTCTCTCTCTCATAGCCCATTATGGATCTGCTATCCAAGAATTAACGAAACTCTTGAATATATCAATATTTTCTGCAGGTACATTTTCTGTAATCGATTCTATGTAAGCATTGTTTTAGACTATTTACTTTGATATTTTATTACTTTAATCACACACTTTACATTTTTCACTAGAGTTGGTAACATTTAAATATAAATACAAAGTGGGAAGTTGAAAGTCTCTTGACAAATAGGAAAACATTAGTTACTGCTCTTTGGGCAATACAAATCTATTTGGAGCTCATTCTCATTGACTTTGGATTCTGCAGGGTATTTTTCTCTAGAGGATGCCTCTGTTGAAAATCCTAAATAATTGGGTGCCTGAATTCACTGGTTGGATAATAGTGTGTAGCCAGTCTCCCTGAAAAATTGCTGAAACCTTGGGAATATTTCTAAAGAGCAGTTGTAGCTTCTGAAAATGACTTTTCAATTCATGGATTTGAAATGTGTAAAGCCAATCACAAAAATTCACCTAAGTGTAACATGCCACTCTTATAAGCGTATTTATGTGGAAGAAACATCAATATAGCAAATGAAACCTAAAACTAAGCCCTTGTTATAGTGCAAAAAAATTACAAATGAAATGGGTGTCCTCTATACATCCAATATGCTCAGATTCCATGTTGCTGCTGTGGTCTTCCTGCTACCTGGAACATTTCTCCTCTTTTTAAATTTTTTATGGTACTTATTAAGCACTTCTTTTGTGACAGGCATCTTACTAAGCACTGGAGTCGATACAACCTATTTGGGTCAGTCACAGTTCCTGTCCTACACTGGGCTAACATTCCCCATTTTAAAGATGAAGGAACTGAGGCACAGTGAAGTGAAGTGACTCTTCCAAGGTCACACAGCAGAAAAGTGGTGGAGCTAGAATTAGAACGCAGATCCTCTGACTCCCAGGCCCATGATCTTTCCACTAGGCCACGCTGCTTACTCGTTCAACTCTCAGGGACTCTGTGGCTATGATGGCTCTGTTCCTCTTTTCTGTTGAAGAGTCCCTGCTTGATGGCTTTTCCTCTTACATGAGCCTGAAGCTTATAGAGCAAAAGTATGTCCTACAGTGTGGAATACTTCACTAGAAAGTGAAGCAAAATTTGCTTTGTGCATAAAGGCTTCAGTATATTCCCAGACTATTATAAAAATATCCTGAAAGACAAGGGATTGCAGTGATCTGGCCTCTTTCCCCAGCAGTAGCCTCAGAGTGCTGCTGTTATCTAAAGTGGGCTTTGGGGTGGAAATGGTGAAGGAAGGGGAGAATTGCACTCATGCTCTTCCCCTTGCTTGCTCTGTGACCTTAACTTCTCTGTACCTCAGTTTCCTCAGTGTAAAATGGGGATTCAATACCTGTTCTTCCTCCTATGTAGAAGTGTGAGGTTCATGTGAGACAGGAAGTATGTCTCAACTGATTAACTTGATTCTACCCCAGCACTTAGAACAGTGCTTGCCACATAGTAAACACTTAACAAATATCATTTAAAAAAAAAAGAAAGGGAGCCAGTCAATTGAATGTGTGTAATTGTGGTATTTATTAAGCACTTACTCTGTGCTAGGCACTGTACTAAGTGCTGGGGTAGATACAAGGTAATCAGGTTGGACACAGACCCTGTGCCACATGGAGCTAACAGTCTTAATCCACATTTGGTAGATGAGGTAACTGAGGCACAGAGAAGTGAAGTGACTTGCCCAAGGAAATACAGCAGACAAGCAGCAGAGCTGGAATTAGAACCCAGGACCTTCTGACTCCCAGGCCCTTGTTCTATCTACTAGGGCATGCTGTTTCTATAATCAATCAATGGAATTACTATGTGCAGAGCACTGTACTAAGCACTTGGCGGAGTAAAATACAGTAGAATTGGAAGACCCAACTGCTGCCCGCAGTGAGATTCCAGTCTAGAGTGGAAGACAGACATGAAAATAAATTAGAGTTAGGAGAAATGGCAGAATATAATGGTAGACACATAAGAGCAGCCAGGGTGACTGGATCTCAGGCTTAGATCAGCTATGAGAAGCAGCGTGACTTAATGGAAAGAGCACGGGCTTGGGAGTCAGAGGTGTGGGTTCTAATCCCGGCTCCGCTACTTGTACGCTGTGTGACCTTGGGCAAGTCACTTAACTTCTCTGTGCCTCAGTTACATCATCTGTAAAAAAATGGGGATTAAAAAATGTGAGCTCCACATGGGACAATCTGATTACCCTGTATCTACCCCAGCGCTTAGAACAGTGCTCAGCACAGAGTAAGCACTTAACAAATACAATTACTATTATTATTAGCTATGCCCTCTTCACTGGTGAGCTAGTTACTGTGACCTCTACCAACTGCTTGACTAGAGTTTTCACCTTGGCCTATTGGAAATCTTGAAATACAATTCTGAAGATGAATTCATAAATTCTACCTACCTCTTCCCTCATATTAATTCATCATTCATATAAATTCCACATAAAATGTATTTTTAAATGATCTACAATATTACTTTACAGTTCTAGGACAGGCTATAACCCCAACAGGAGCAGATTAAAACACATTCTTTGAACTACACCTGAAAGAGCAGTCTTAGAGGAAAATAAAAATTTTCAATTTTATTTTAAAGCAGCGAATTGGGTCATATGCATTTGAATTGTTATCATTGACTAAGGGATTTGTTTTCAAAAGGAATGCCCTAAAGTAATTACATGCTTTTAAAGTCTAAAGATATTCTGCAAAAGTTTTATTTCTGTTCTGCATTGTTCTCTTTGCAAAACTATCATGAAAATCAATGGGCAAGTCTGTTCTATTGTGAGAAGCTATAACTATAATGTTAATATATGTATTGAACATTATGTGATCAATATCTTAAGCTGCTAATTTATGAATGCTCTTGTGAACACATAAAAGTTTTATTTTGCATTCTGGAGAAGAAAATGACAATAGCTCAGAGTTTTTTTGCCCCTCTGACATTTATTCACCTTTCGGGAGTCTATTTTGTTTCGGTCTGTCTGGCACAGACAGTTTCCTGGCAGTTTCTGTTACTTTATATATCTTGCTCACTGTCAGTGCATAACAATTACTTTTATTATGAATTGATTTAACTAGCTTTTATTTAATAAAAAAGTGTACATACTTGCAGACAACAAAGCAGATGGGACTTGCAAATCCTACTCTCAACCTTGGAACCGGATCTGATGCAGGATAACAGAAAATTACTCTGAGACTCGGGGATTAGTGTTGCCTCTGCAGTGGCTAAAATGGAAACCTTTGGTATTTAGAAAAGTCCAAGCTATAATTCTAGTTATGAAATAGCCATCTTAGGTTCTAGATGGTCTACTGATATTTCCATTTCTGTTTTTGTCTCAAATTAATTTTCAATTTAAGTCCTAGGCCTTTAAAAACAAGAGACATCCAAAACTTCAGGTTCTAAATACAAATTACTATTTTTAAAATTAGAAATATTGTATGCATTTCTAAATTGAAGGTTTCTTTCAAATATTTCAGTCCTATATGACTTTAGCCGAAAATAATGACTATAGTCAAGTCTTAACTAAGGTCAGCAATACCCAGCACACGTTGGGAATCTCTATATAATCACTATCTGAGGACAATCGATTAATCAGTGGTATTCACTGAGCACTTACTCTGTAAAGAGCACTGTGCTAAAAATTTAGAATTAAATAGAGTTGGTAGACATGATCCCTGCACTGAACGAGTTTACAATCTAATGGTGGGGGGTGGGTTGGGTGGGGGGAAGACCAGCACTAAAATAAAAAGTCAGGGGAAGCAATAGTTCAAAGATGCATAAACAAAGTTCTAATGGGAGTGGCAAATGGGTGCCTAGGTAATGCAGAAGTGGCAGTGGGGAGGGGTCAAGGGTGGAAAGGTCAATTCATTCAGACCTGATGGACTGTTAGAGCAACAGCACCTCAAACTCCAGTGTTGTAACAGAAATGCAATTTATGGATGAATTCAGAGTTGCTCCTTTTAGACACGTTCCTACTGAGGACAAACTGCACATGTTCCATACAGAGAAAGGGTTGATTTGCAATTTTCTCAGTAGTGCTAGGTTCAAACTTAAAAGCTTTCATAAATCTATCACCTTGAATTATTATTCTTAAAACAGTGAACCAGCAGGGGTTACTTCAAAAGCAGGCATTACTCAGGTCATTACTGACTGCATTTTGGCCTGCTAATCATAAAGGAAAACTATATTTTGAAAGTACGTGGGAAGCAGCATGGCCTAGGGAAATTAGCACAGGCCTGGAAGTCCGAGGACCTGGGTTCTGATCCTGACTGTGCTGCTTGCTTAATGTGTGACCTTGGGCAAATCATTTAACTTCTCTGTGCCTCCATTTCCTCATTTGCAAAATGGGGATTAGACCCTACTTCCTCCTACTTAGACTTGTAAGTCTCTCTGGTACTGGGACTGTGTCCTATCTGATTATCTTGTCTGTACCCCAGCTTACAGTATAATGCTTGGCACATAGTTAGTGCTTAATACATGCAATAATAATGCCAATGACAATAAATAATAATAATGTCATTATTGTAACCCCACATCCAGTCTGTGTCCAAATACTGTTAGTTCTTCCTCTACAACATTTTCAACAATTCACCTTATCCTCTCCATCCAAACAGCAGTCATGTTGGGCCAGGCACTTGGCATAGCCCAATCAATCATATTTACTGAGCACTTACTGTATGCAAAGCACTGTACTAAAAGCTTGGGAGAGTACATTATAACAGGGTTGGAAGACATGTTCTCTGCCTTACGGTCGAGAGGGGAAGATAGACATTAATATGAATATATAAATTATGGATATGCACATAAGTGCTGTGGGATTCAACCCCCAGTCCTCAATCCCTACTGCATCAGCACCCAATCTTTGTTTCTCTCAGACTAACCTATTCACTGGGTCTCATTCTGACCTCATCCACCGCTGAACTCTTGCTCTTCTCATTCATTCAATAGTATTTATTGAGCACTTACTATGTGCAGAAAACTGTTGCCTGAGATGCCCTCCCTTTTCATATTGGCAGATCATTTCTCTTCCCATCTTCAAAGCCTTTCTGAGATCACATCTCATCCAGGTGGCCTCTCCAAAATAATCTCACTTTGCATTCCCCATTAGCCACACTGGCAGTTCCGTGCCCTCTAAGCACTTAAGTTTCCCTAGCCCCCTTAACACATTTGTTCATGTCCTATATACTCTTCTACTTCCCCATATTTAATTTAAAGTATCTCTGTTCCCTACTAGATTGTAATTTCCTTAAATCTGGGGCTATTAATCAATCAAAGGTATTTATGGCGCACTTCCCGTGTATAGTGCACTGTATTAAGTGCTTGGGAAAAAAAAAGTACAACAGAGTGGGTAAATGTGATCCAAGCCCACAAGCAGCTTACATTTTACCTTCTAACTCTTTTACATTTTCCCAAGTGCTTAGTAAAATGCTTGTCGCACAGGTATTCAGTAAATGCTATTGATAGTAACAAAGATGATGTCTTCTTTAATGACAAGAGAAAAAAGTTAAGGATGATTTTATAATGATCTTCGATTATAGGAAGGGTGATTGAACCTAGAATAGAATCCAGTCTGATCTGAGCTGTCATTGCATCATTTGGAATTTGTGTGCAAATTCAAAAGTAGAAAGAACAGAAGGAATAATTTGGGGCCGTGACAATTGTTGAACAATGGAATGAATTATTGAGGGAAGTTGTAGAATCACTTTCTCTTGAGGATTTTTAAAACAGGGCAAGTCTGAAGGCAGAGTGATAGACAAGAATGACTTCTGTTCCCCCTTCACATCTGTGATTCTGTGATTCCTAATTCTGGCTGTCTAAAGCAATATTATATAACTCCAGGACATGCTTCATTGTGCTCCTGAAGTGTTTCATTGACAGGAGTATACAAAACAGCCTTTTCTCAATACATTTTAGGCAACTCTTTGAGAGTCTGCATAATTGAATTGCTTCTCCAAGAGGTCCGACTGAGGGCTATACCCATATTTCTGCCTTTATTCATTCATTCAGTTGTATTTATTAAGTGCTTACTGTTCACGGAGCACTGTACTAAGTGCTTGGGAAAGAAAGCACAATACAGCATTCGAGAGTGAAAAGCCCTACCCACAGTGTGTGTAATTTGGCCTTTATTCATTCAATCAATTATATTTATTAAGTGCTTACTGTATGTAAAACACTGTACTACGCGCTTGGGAAAGAAAGTACAGTACTGCAATAGAGATGGACAACCCCTGCCCACAATGAGCTCACTGTCTAGTGAGATGATTTTCCTTGGCCATTGAAATCTAAACGTGGCATAAAAATGATATTTTTTTAAACAATGACAGTGAAGATAGTTGAGGATCAATCAGTCGATCATTCAGTCATTTATTGAGCTCTTACTGTGTGAAGAGCACCATTCTAAGTGCTTGGGAGAGTACACTATAACAGTTGGTAGACTTGTTCCCTGCTCACAGAAGGCTTGCAGTCTAGAGGATACAGTTCTCACACCCAAAAGAAGATAGATTAGTCCCAAGATTTGAAAGATTATATTTTAGATTTCTATTTTGTCAGTTGACAAAAGTTATATCTGCCAAGTATATATCCTGTATGCCACTGGCAGCGTGAATGAAATCTAGGCTTTCACTGACTGACATCTATAGTCACCAACAGTTTACAGAATCAAGTATGTTACAATGAAAACATTGAACCATATCTAATACTCCGAACCAGGGAAATGAGGTTTTCATTTCGTTTCACTGCATACTGCTCACTGAGGGCCTATTTTTGGCAGAATACAGAGTATCTGGGAGAAAATAATAGCAGTAGAATTTATGATCCCTCCTTCAGGAAGTTTACAATCTAAAGGTGGAGGAAGGCATAAAATTAGGCAAAGATAGGAGGAAGAGAGAAAATGTGAAAATGGAGATGTGGCTAAGTGCTTAAATAGTAGAATCTGTAAATTTGATATATACAAAAGTGCTGTGGATGGCTGAGCTTATGCCTAAATGCTGATGTGGTAATGGGAAAATATGACCTACGAGTAAAAAACATTAATTAGTGAAAGTTTCCTGCATGAAGTGGGGCCTCAGGGGGGTTTTGAAGATTGGGAAAGCTCTTGGTTGGTATATTTAAAGCAGGGAGTTTCAGGTGGAAGGGTGGGAACATGAGATTGAAGGTGGGAGAGTCATGAATGAGACATGATGAGTAGGGTCGACTGTGAGAAACTAAGAGTGAAAGCTGGAGTGTAGTGAAGGGAGTTGATAAGTAGGAGGGGAGAGCTGATGGACTGCTTTAAAGCCAATAGCCAGGAATTTCCATTAGAAATTTTTTTTGAAAAGTGGAGGCTGATACTTTAGAAAAACAAGCCAGACGACAGGGTGCAAGATGGACTGGAGAGATGAGAAACTGGAGGCAGGGCTATCACTGAAGAGGATGAGAGAGTAATCTTTATCAAGATATCCCATATCCTGGACCTACATTGGATAAATCTGTGAGCCCAAATTATTTTATCATTTTTAACCTCACCAAATCTGAAGTACAACCACAGCTTCTAAATCACCACCTTATGCTCATCTTCCCATTCCATAAAACTGCTTTTTCTTTCCAACTACAGTGAGTGCTAAGCCTCTCCACTAAGCCTCTCCACTTATCCTAAGCCATTATTTCCACCCCAGTCATTGATGCACAAACCCACACTTTCAACACCACCCCTCCACTGAATTCAATTTCCTCATCCCCGTGTCCCCAAGCCCATACCACCAATTATGGCATTGTGGTACTTTTTCTTAAGTTTTTACCACATGCAGGGACTGCACTGAAAACTGGGTTAGATACAGGGTAATTGGGTTGGGCACGGTCCCTGTCCCTCTTAGGGCTCACATTCTTAATCTTTATTTTACAGATGAGGTAACTCAGTCACTGGAAAGTGAAATGACTTGTCCAAGATCACAGATCAGACAAGTAGCAGAGCTAAGATTAGAAACCAGATCTTAATAACTCCCAGTTCCGTCCCCAATCAGCTACATGTCACGTCTTAAAATCTAACTTGGGCCATGGAATACTAGACAGTGAGTCTAGACACCAGGTCAACTTCTGAGGCATAGAGAAGTTAAGTGAGTTGTTCAAGGTCAAACAGCATACAATTGGGAGAGACGGATTAGAACCCAGGTCCTCTGGCATCCTGTTCCATTCTTTTTCCACTAGACCATGCAGTTTCTTCCTTTCATACATTTCCCTGTCCATGTTTCCTTCACATTTCTCATATCAGTCCCTTTCTCTCCACCCTACCAGCTTGCCATGCTGGAACTGGCTCTCATCGTATCCCATTCAGACTACTATATCAGCCTCAGCTCTCCCGGCTCTCCTGCATTTTGCAGCCTAGATAATCTTTCTTAAAAAAAATATGCTCACAGCTTCCCTTTTATTTATCAGCTGTCTGTATCCTCTACTTTTCAGCTCCTTCCTACTGGACCTTTTTCACTGCACCTTCCTTTTTCACTCTCTGTCTCTGATCATTTTCTCACACTATCCCTCCTGCCTGGAACTTTCTCCCACTTCAAAGCTGCCAGAACACATACTTCTCTTTATCTTTAAAGCTCTCCTGAAAACCCACCTTCTTCTAGAGCTGAGATTATGCTAGTGATATGCCTGCTGGCTTATTTTATTGACCTTTTCACTGGATCTCCTCTTTTCCAGCCTCTCAATTCATACTTAATCCTCTTCCCAAAATGTTCCTCATCAAACATTTCCCCTCTCTTCAAAACTCTCCAGTAGTTACCCATTGGTCCTTGTATCAAGCAAAAACCTCTCTCCATTGGCTCTCCACCAGGTCCTCTCCACATAACTTATCGACTCTTCTCGCTCGTTGTGGGCAGGGAATGTGTCTTAGTACAGTGCTTAGTACAGTGCTTAGTACAGTGCTCTGCACACAGTAAGTGCTCAGTAAATATGACTGACTGATGCACTACACTCAGTGTACTGTACTTAGAAGATGTTCAGTAAGTAGAGAAGCAGTGTGGCGAGAGAAGCAGCGTGGCTCAGTGGAAGGAGCATGGGCTTTGGAGTCAGAGGTCATGGGTTCAAATCCCGGCTCTGCCACTTGTCAGCTGTGTGACTCTGGGCAAGTCACTTAACTTCTCTGTGCTTCAGTTACCTCATCTGTAAAATGGGGATGAAGACTGTGAGCCCCACGTGGGACAACCTGATTCCCCTGTGTCTACCCCAGCGCTTAGAACAGTGCTCTGCACATACTAAGCACTTAACAAATACCAACATTATTATTACTATTGCTATTACTCCCTTTCTTAGAGAAAGTGCTCAAGAAATATCTCTATCTGATTGATTTGTTATCTATCTTTTACCCAGTTTTCTATCTTGGTTACTTTGTATTTTTAAAAGTCTTTTGTGTGGAACCTTGTCAAAAGGCCTTAGGAAGTGAAGCCAGTAATCAATCAGTGATGTTTACTGAGTATACTATATGCAGGGCACCGTACTAAATGCTTGGGTGAGTTTGTAAGAACACTGTCTGCCCACAACAATCTTACAGTCTAATTCCAGTAGTTTTCTCTATCCCACATCTTGTTAAATCCCTTCAAAAAAACACAACAGAAAGTCATTAGAGAAACAATTTTCTCTTACAGAAAATACTCTTTCCCTCAGCTAATCATGGTTTTCTAAGTGCTCACTGATTCTAAAATTAACTAATGATGTTACTAATTTTCCAAGCATAGTAGTGAGACATATTAGACTAAATTTCCAGTATTACCCAACTGGAATCTACCAACTTTCCAGTAGAATGGCTTTTTGTAACAATAGGATAGACAATCCCTCAGAGTTGGCAATTTCCTACCTGAATTCCTTGGAGACTCTCAGCTAGATACCATCCACTCCTGGTGGTATTTTTCAATTTAGTTTATCATTTTGGTCAAAAGTTACTAGTGTGGTTAACATAATCTGATCCAGTTCCTCTGATATGTCTGCTACATAAAATAAATTGGCTGTGGGGATCTCTCTCATATCTTCTTCAGGAATGAAAGAAATAAAGGATTCATTGAGCCTCTCAGCTATCTCCTTTTCATCCCTTAGTGCTCCTTTTATCTAACAAATGCCCCACTGATTCCCTAAGTAGTTTATGGCTTAGGTTATATTTGAAGAGTCTTTTGTTATTAGCTTCGACCTCCTTTGTAAGGTGCTCTTCACTTTTCACTTTTGGTCCACCTAATTTCCTGTTTGAACCTGATCTACCACTTTCTGTTTTCCCATGGGTGAGTTTTCCACTTGGAAAAAAATTGACATTTTCCTCTGATGAGCCAAGGGGGATTTTTGTGTGTGTTTGTCTATGTGTAGCATACATTTTATTTTGCTGTACTATACGCTTCCACTTAGTACAATACGCTGCACGTAGTAAGTGCTCAGTAAATACCATTGATTCAATGATTGGTTTACATGGTTGCTAACTAAGATCTAGGCATCTAGAAAATAATTTAGATGTCCATTGCAGCTTCATTCTAAGATTTGGAGTTTCTAAATTTCCTTTTCTAAATTAAATATCCCTGAGTTTTTGGATTCCTACCCCCCATCCCTTCCCCACCAAGAGTGCTAACTTCCATCAGGTTGTAATTATCATTACAGTGTGCTTTTTTTTTTTAAATGGTACTTATTAAGCATATACTTTGTGTCAGGCACTGAACTAAGCATCAGGGTAGATAGAAGTTTAACAAGAGAAGAGAAACAAGAGAAGCATCGTGACTTAGTGGAAAGAGCAAGGGCTTGGGAATCAGAGGACGTGGGATCAATTCTGGCTCTGCCACCTGTATGCTGTGTGCTGATAATGATAAAAGGCGATTAAAGATAATCCCCGTTAGACTATAAGGTGGGCAGAGAACGTGGCTATCCAACTCAAGTGCTTAGTACAGGGCTCTGCACACAGTAACTGCTTAATACATACAATTGATGATTGGGGTTTTTTGAGAAGTATTTAAGTACTTACTATATGTCAGTCACTGTACCGAGTGCTGGAACAGATGCAAGCTTACCAGGTTGGATACATTGCCTGTCTTGCTTAGGGCTCACAGTCTTAATCCCCATTTTACAGATGAGGTAACAGGCACAGAAAAAGTAAGTGACTGGCCCAAGGTCATACAGAAGACAGTGATGGAGATGGGAATAGAACCCAGGTCCTTCTAATTCCAGGTCCATGCTCTATCCACTGGGCAACACTGCTTCTCTGTTATTTATTGATTGATAAAAAGATGATGCAGCCTGTGAAATTTTAGGTTCCCCCAGTCTTCCTCGCAGACAGAAGATCTCCAGGAACCACTAAGTTATTATTATTAATAATAATAAAACAGAAATAGTACCTGTTGAGTGCTTACTAACTGCCAAGGATCGGGAAAGATACATGAAAATCAGATTAGACACAGTCCCTACCCCACATAAGGCTCACAGTCTAATAGGTCAGAGGAAGAACAGGTAACACCTTCTCAGACTCTTGTGTTCCCCAAGGACCAAAAGCTTTCCAAGTTTTCCCTTCCTTGGAGAGAAGCAGTCCACATTTTTAAACTCTACTGTTACTTCCTTCAGGAGTGCATTTTAGTACCTCCTCCTCTGCTGGAGTGTAAACTTCTGGAGGGCATGGATCACAGTGCTATACATACATAATATAGTACTCTACAAACATTAAGTGCTCAATAAATACCACTGATTGTGCAGTTTAGTGTTCTCCCCGAATAAACCATCGAGTTACCCTCAAATTCTCCACCACTACAGGGCTTGATCAAATTTGCTGCCTCTCCAAATGAGTGGCTCAAATGAGTGGCTCAAACTGGAGATAGAGAATGGTTTAGTAGAAGGAGCACGAGCCTGGGAGTTAAGAGACTCAGAGTCGAGTCTAGGCTCCAACCTTTGCCTAAGTGACCTTGGACAAATCACTTAACTTCTCTGTGCCTCAGTTTCCTCATCTGTAAAATGAGGAAACGTCTATCCTCCATCTACACCCATTCCCTCAGAGAACTCATTCACTCCCATGGCTTCAACTACCATCTCTAAATGGACAACTCCAAAATCCACATCTCTAGACCTGATCTTTCTCCTTCTCTGCAGTCTCGTATTTCCTCCTGCCTTCAGGACAACTTTATCTGGATGTCCTGTCAGACCTGAAACTTAATATGCCCAAAGCAGAACTCTCATCCAAGCCCTGTCCTCCCTCTAACTTTCCCATCACTGTAGACAGTACCGCTATCCTCCCTGTCTCACACACCCATTACTAAGGCATTATCCTTGACTCATCTCCCTCGTTCAACCCACAGAATCAATCTGTCACCAAATCCTTTTGGTTCTATCTTCACAACATCACTAAAACCCACCCTTTCCTTTCAATCCAAACTACTACTATACTGATTCAAGCACATATCTTATCCTGACTTGAACACTGCTTCAGCTTCTTTGCTGACCTCCCTGTCTCCTGTCTCTCCCCACTCCAGTCCATACTACACTCTGCCGCCCAGATTATTTTCCTAGAAAAAAACTTTCTTGCTTCCCCAACTCCTCAAGAACCTGAAGTGGCTCCCCATCCACCTCTGCATTAACCAAAACCTCCACATTATCAGATTTAAAGCACTTAATCACTTTGCCGCATCATACCTCCCTTGCTGCTCTCCTAGTACAACCCAGACCGCACACTTTGCTCCTCTAATTCCAACCTACTCGCTGCACCTCAGTCTCATCTATCTTGCTGCTGACCCCTTGCCCACGTCCTCCCTCTGGCCTGGAACTCCCCCGCTTTATGTCCGACTGATGATCACTCTCCCTCCTTTCAAAGCCTTATTAAAAGCCCATCTCCTCCAAAAGGCTTTCCCCAATTTAACCCTCATTTCCTCTTCTCTAGCTCCCTTTCATATACTAGTTGTACTTAGATTTGCACACTTTATTCACCCCACCCTTAGCCCCACAGGATTTACCTATATATCTGTAATTTATTTATTAATATTGATGTCTGTCTCTCAACCTTGGCTGTAAGCTCCTTCTGGGCAGGAACTCTGTCCACCAATTCTGTTTTAGTATACTCTCCCAAGTGCTTAGCACAGTGCTTTGTATATACTAAGTGCTCAATAAATAGTATTGATAGATTGATACTACCATGAGGTCTAAAAGGTTAAGATCCAATTTTCAGTCAAATATTAAAATTGAAAAATGATAGCAGATAATTGTGCTTGGTCGGACTAGTTCCTATAGTCTACCCTAATGTCCTTAAGGTACAGCCACTACTTTTGGAATCTGGGAAAGAAACAGTCACCACTTTCTCGACTCTCTCCCTTACTCCCCATTTGGAGAATCATTTCTAGGTTGGCAGTTGAAATATCATGACAGCTGGGCATATTTCACTCGCTTTCACAGGCAAGTCAAACTTAATTTGTCCTGACACTGAGACTTGTTCCCTGGGGAGGCCTTTTCCTTATTTATTTTTCTTTTTTTCGCCTCACTTCTGCACTCCTACCTCCATTTACCCTGCTATCCTTTGATCCTGTAAACTTATGTCCTCTTGCATCCCCCCATTTGCCTGTTAAACTATGAAACCAAGCCCTGCCTTTCCATGCTCCCACAGCTCTCCCTGTATCTCAGAACCATTAACCCAACTCTGCTCTCCATAACCTCAACCCACCCCTGCTCCTTGTGGCCGATCATTCTCGGTCTCCTACGCTGGAGCCTCCTCCCCCTCCCATCCTTTAACTGTTGGAGTTCCTCAAGGGTCAGTTCTTGGCCCTCTTCTGTTCTCCATTTACACTCACTCCCTCGGTAAACTCATCCGCTCTCACGGCCTTGACTACCATCTCTACGCAGATGACACGCAGATCTACATCTCCGCCCCTGTCCTCTCCCCCTCCCTTCAGGCTCGCATCTCCTCCCGCCTCCGGGACGTCTCCACCTGGATGTCGACCCGCCACCTAAAACTCAACATGAGCGAGACTGAGCTCCTCATCTTCCCTCCCAAGCCCGGTCCGCTCCCAGACTTCTCCATCACCGTGGATGGCACGACCATCCTTCCCGTCCCGCAGGCCCACAATCTCGGTGTCATCCTTGACTCGTCCCTCTCGTTCACCCCACGCATCCTATCCGTTACCGAGACCTGCCGGTTTCACCTCTACAATATCGCCAAGATCCGCCCTTTCCTCTCCACCCAAACGGCTACCTTACTATTACGGGCTCTCGTTATATCCCGGCTAGACTACTGTGTCGGCCTTCTCTCTGACCTCCCTTCCTCCTCTCTCGCCCCGCTCCGGTCTATTCTTCACTCCGCTGCCCGGCTCATCTTCCTGCAGAAACGATCTGGGCATGTCACTCCCCTTCTTAAACAACTCCAGCGGTTGCCTATCGACCTCCGCTTCAAACAAAAACTCCTCACTCTAGGCTTCGAGGCTCTCCATCACCTTGCCCCTTCCTACCTCTCCTCCCTTCTCTCTTTCTACCGCCCACCCCGCACGCTCCGCTCCTCCGCCGCCCACCTCCTCGCCGTCCCTCGGTCTCGCCTATCCCGCCATCGACCCCTGGGTCACGTCCTCCCGCGGTCCCGGAACGCCCTCCCTCCTCACCTCCGCCAAACCGATTCTCTTTCCCTCTTCAAAACCTTACTTAAAAATCACCTCCTCCAAGAGGCGTTCCCAGACTGAGCTCCTCTTCCCCCTCTACTCCCTCTGCCATCCCCCCTTTACCTCTCCGCAGCTAAAGCCTCATTTTCCCCTTTTCCCTCTGCTCCTCCACCTCTCCCTTCCCATCCCCACAGCACTGTACTCGTCCGCTCAACTGTATATATTTTCGTTACCCTATTTATTTTGTTAATGAATTGTACATCGCCTTGATTCTATTTATTTGCCATTGTTTTTACGAGATGTTCTTCCCCTTGACGCTGTTTAGTGCCATTGTTCTTGTCTGTCCGTCTCCCCCGATTAGACTGTAAGCCCGTCAAACGGCAGGGACTGTCTCTATCTGTTGCCGACTTGTTCATCCCAAGCGCTTAGTGCAGTGCTCTGCACATAGTAAGCGCTCAATAAATACTATTGAATGAATGAATGAATAATCAGAAACCTGCCTAGGTTTTTTGGTGTGTATGTGCGTTTTTCAATTGCTGCTGCTTTCATTCCCCCCTACCTTGTGTCCTTTGAATCTCAGACTCTTAGAGGTCTTGGAAAAGACCTTACTTTTCCTTACTTGGAAAAGACCCTACTGAGAGCTCACTTCCTCCAAGAGGCCTTCCCAGCCTGAGCTTCCCCTTTTCCTTCGGCTCTCTGCTCCCTCTCTGCCCCCCCTTCACCTCCCCTCAGCTAAGCCCCCTTTCCTCCCCTTTCCCTCTGCTCCTCCCCTTTCCCTCTGCTCCTCCCCCCTCCTTTCCCCTCCCCTCAGCACTGTGCTCGTCTGCTCATTTGTATATATTTTTATTACCCTATTTATTTTGTTAATGAGATGTATATCCCCTTGATTCTATTTACTGCTATTGTTTTTGTCTCTCTGTCTCCCCCAATTAGACTGTAAGCCCTTCAATGGGCAGGGATTGTCTCTATCTGCTGCGCGAATTGTACATTCCAGGTGCTTAGTACAGTGCTCTGCACATAGTAAGCCCTCAATAAATACTATTGAATGAATGAATGAATGAATGAATATAGTGAGTGAATTTGATAGTACTGGGAAGGGGAGGAAGGCCTGGGAGAGGAAATAGTGCCGCCTCATCCACCTTGTGGTGGGCAACACAGTAGTCACTTAATTACCCTGTGGCTCAGTTACCTCATCTGTAAAATAGGGATTAAGGCTATGAGACCCATGTGGGACAGGGACTGTGTCCAACCTGATTAGCTTGTATCCACCCCGATGCTTACAACAGTGCTTGACACATAGTAAGCCCTCAACAAATACCATTATTATTATTACAATTATTTGAAATAGTAATAATGGAGGTGGTGGTAGGGGTAATAGTAGTAATAGAAATAATGGTTTTAGCTCCATTTATTGAACACCCACTTAGTGCAGTGCACTGTCCTAGGTGCTTGGAAAATGTAGAATAAAGAAATGATGAGCTCCCTGCTCACTAGGAGCTTACACTCTAGTGGGAAGACAAACCTATATTTACATTTAGAGTCATCAAAATAAATGATAAAGTACACATTAGCACATGAGTACTAAGGAGAATGTAAATAAGCTCATAAATGCTAGAGCTGGCTGAAGGGATAATATGGCTCCGGGTTGCTGGGAAAAAAATTGGAAAAGATTGGCCGAAGAGGTGGGGTTTTAAGGGGAATTTCAATGTGGGAAAAGCTATGCTCTGTCTGACATGGAGAGGGAGGGAGCTCCCAGCCGAGGGGACATTGTGACTGAGGGGGTGAAGGAGGGATAGTCAAGAGTGGGCGATAGCTAGGAGGTTGACTGGAGAAGAAGGGAGACGGTGAGCTGGGGAATAGCAGGAAAAGAGAATTAATTCATTCAATCATAGTTATTGGCACTTACTGTGTGCAGAGCACTATACTAAGCACTTAGAATAGATAGGTAAAAGTAAGGTGAGATTATGAAAAGCATAAGATCATCAGAAATACCAGTAGATCAGACCAATGACCTTTCACCCTGTGAGTTAAATTTCACATGCATATTCTGGTCAAGAAATTTAATCTACTAATAAAAAGTCCTCTCCCATAGTTCCTTGCCTATTGCCCTGCCCATATGCTATTTCATATGGGATAAGTGCTTAGTACAGTGCTCTAAACTCAGTAAGTACTGAATAAATCCTGACTCTGCCCCTTTCAGCTGTGTGACTGTGGGCACGTCACTTCACTTCTCTGTGCCTCAGTTCCCTCATCTGTAAAATGGGGGTGAAGACTGTGAGCCTCACGTGGGACAACCTCATTCCCCTGTATCTACCATAGCGCTTAGAACAGTGCTCTGCACGTAGTAAGCGCTTAACAAATACCAACATTATTATTATTATTAATAAATATGATTAAATGAATTTTAGCTTCTTGCAATCCCCTCCCCAGAAAAAAAAAAGTATAGAAACTTTCATTTTTTGGTTCATTATTTTTGCTATGATACAAAAAAATGAGAGCATTAATCAGAAAGGTAAGGTAGTCCTTCTTTCTCTCCCTGCAGTCTTTACCACTGATGTAGAAAACCACAGTGGTATTTTATACAGTATATAACAGCATTCCATTATTTGCCTTCTGTTTTACTTTGCTGAGGAAGAAAGAATTGTGAAAAATAATACTTTTGTCCTTCATCACTGTGTATAATTGGTTTATGGCTAGCAGTTCTTTTTTATTCTGACTACAGGTAATACTGGTCAAGGTTTATAAAAGAATTTTGGTTTTGATCATTGCCAGCTTAAATTTATAGGCAAAAATAGCTTTCAGTTGAAAGGACTCTTAATCTCTTTCTTGGATTTCCAAATTACAAATTGGGATCAAAAATTATGAATTCCATGTATTTGAAAAATAACTAGGCTAGGCTTGTGCAGATAAAATATCAGCCAAATAAGTTTGGTATATGCATATAAAGAAATACAGTGTTGCAGTGCAAAAAGCATGACCCTGGGAGTCGGAGGACCTGTGTTCTAATCCTGGGACTTCTGTGTGACCTTGGGCAAGTCACTTAACTTCTCTGGGCTTCAGTTTCTTTACCTGGAAAATAGGGAAAATAATATCTACCTCACCCTACTTCACAGGGATGTAGTAAGGATAAAGCACTGTAGAAAAATAAAAGCAATTTACAAAAAAAAAGTATTATTATTGTTAAACTCTTTTATACATCATCTGTTGGTATTTTAGACAGCTGTTTTTGTATTTGGCCTAAGGATATTATTCATTTGCAGAGGAAATTAAGATGACAAAAATTCAATGCAAATAAAATACCATTTCAATTATTTAAATCACTAACTCATAGTAATGGATGGATATTCTGACATTTTTCATTCTCATTCCAGTCTTTGCCACGAGAATTCATTTTAGCCACCCCTTATAACGAGACTACAACATCAAACTTTTAATCTCCTGTTTAGTTAAAGACTATAAAGTTAAAGTAATTTCATTTAAAAAAACACACAATGATTTTATTGGAATCACTTCTACGTTTACTGCATATGCTGTAAAAATAAGAAAATAAATCATATGATAATTAACTTTAACAGATTTTAATGGAGTCTAGATAACACAATCTACCACATGTAGATTTTTTAATTCCAGCAGCCATATAATTTGAACTAAAGTTTGTCCATTATGAATTCATTTAAATGCTAATTGTCTTCAGAATGGCAGTTCTGCTAGGTTGTCCTAGGACAGTAACCTGGAGTCTTTCTCGCTCTGAAATGAGCCCAGAATATGTTGGTCAAAGTGATTGTACCCCCTACCCCAGTTAATTTAGGTTCCCACTTTTCAGTATCACACTTCCTCCAGCAGACTGACATCCTCTCCTTCACAACGGGATTCTCTGACCTATACATCAAATGCTTCTACGTGGCAATTTAGCACAGCAGATAGATCATGGAACATGGAGCTCAGATGAAGGGCTCATACAATCAATCAATCAATCAATCAATGGTATTTATTGAGCACAAGCACTCAATCACCTTGTTCCCTCCTACCTCACCTCACCACTCTCCTACAACAACTCAGCCCACACACCTCACTCCTCCACTGCTAATCTTCTCACCGTAGCTCAATCTCATCTACCTCACCTCTGAGCTATCGCCCACATCCTGCCTGTGGCCTGAAATGTCCTCCCTTCCCATATCTGACAGATTATCATTCTCCCCACCTTCAAGGCGTTATGGAAGGCACAGTTCCTCCATGAGGTCTTCCATGACTAAGTCTTCTTTTCCTCTTCTCCCACCTGTTCTGTTTCTCTGTGACTTGCTCCCTTTATTCATTCATTCAATAGTATTTATTGAGTGCTTACTATGTGCAGAGCACTGTACTAAGCACTTGGGATGAACAAGTCGGCAACAGATAGAGACAGTCCCTGCCATTTGACGGGCTTACAGTCTAATCGGGGGAGACGGACAGACGAGAACAATGGCAATAAACAGCGTCAAGGGGAAGAACATCTCGTAAAAACAATGGCAACTAAATAGAATCAAGGCGATGTACAATTCATTAACAAAATAAATAGGGTAACGAAAATATATACAGTTGAGCGGACGAGTACAGTGCTGTGGGGATGGGAAGGGAGAGGTGGAGGAGCAGAGGGAAAAGGGGAAAATGAGGCTTTAGCTGCGGAGAGGTAAAGGGGGGATGGCAGAGGGAGTAGATGGGGAAGAGGAGCTCAGTCTGGGAACGCCTCTTGGAGGAGGTGATTTTTAAGTAGGGTTTTGAAGAGGGAAAGAGAATCGGTTTGGCGGAGGTGAGGAGGGAGGGCGTTCCAGGACCGCGGGAGGACGTGACCCAGGGGTCGACGGCGGGATAGGCGAGACCGAGGGACGGTGAGGAGGTGGGCGGCGGAGGAGCGGAGCGTGCGGGGTGGGCGGTAGAAAGAGAGAAGGGAGGAGAGGTAGGAAGGGGCAAGGTGATGGAGAGCCTCGAAGCCTAGAGTGAGGAGTTTTTGTTTGGAGCGGAGGTCGATAGCAACCACTGGAGTTGTTTAAGAAGGGGAGTGACATGCCCAGATCGTTTCTGCAGGAAGATGAGCCGGGCAGCGGAGTGAAGAATAGACCGGAGCGGGGCGAGAGAGGAGGAAGGGAGGTCATTCATCCCCCCTCAGCCCCACCGCACTTTTATGCAAATCTGTAATTTATTTTTATAAAAGTCTGTCTCTCCCTCTAGACTGTAAGCTCATTGTGGGCAGGGAAAGTATTTGTTATATTGTTATACTGTAGTCTCCCAAGTATGTAGTGTCGTGGTCTGCACGCAGTAAGGGCTCAATGAATATAATTGACTACATATATCAATTCACTAATCTCCTGTGATGACAAAGGAGCAAGTTATTTCACATCTGTTAAGCTCCATATCTAGGATGTTGTCTATGTTCCTGTAGGTGCTTTTCATTTATTTGTATATTTAAGAAAAAATAACCTAACTAGTATCAATGAGTCAGTGCTATTTACTACACACTTTTTGTGTGCAGAGCACTGTACTAAATACTTGATAAAGTACAATGCAATAAAGTTGCTAGGCATGATTCCTGCCCTCAAGAAGCTTTCGATCTAGAGGGAGAGAAAGACATTAAAATAGATTATAGATGGGGAAATGGGGTGGGGTTAGAGGTTGGGTGAATATCGAATGCTTAGTGGGTTCAGATTCCAGTGCGTAAATGATGCAGAAGGGAGGATAAATAAGGTGGGAAAATGAGATGTAATTCCTAGAGGAGATAAGATTTTAGTAAGGCTTTGGAAGCGGGGAGACTGGTGGTTTATTGGATATAAAGAGGGACAGATTTCCAGGCCAGTGGGAGGATGTGATTTCAGGACTGTTGGCCCCTTGGAGTGTGGAAAGGTATGTTCTTCTGACTAGCAGGACTTGTAGGTAAGGTTGTTTCTGCAACGTGGCATAGCGGATTGATCACAGGTCTGAGAGTCAAAAGGACGCGGGTTCTAATCCCAGCTCCGTCAGTTGTCTGCTGTGTGACCTTGGGCAAGTCACTTCACTTCTCAGTTTCCTCAAGTGAAAATGAGGATTAAGACTATAAACCCTGTGGGGGACAGGGACTATGTCCATCCTGATTATCTTCTATCTAACCCAGAGCTTAGAATAGTTTCTGGCACATAGTAAATGCTTAACAAATACCCTTATTATTATCATTATTATTATTAGTTTGTAGTAGTGATGGTTTTCACTGAGCCATTCACACTCTCTTCCATGATCCCCTTGGGCCTAGCAGTATGCACTGGTGGTGGCTGGCATGGAAAATGACTGCATCCCTCTCTAGACTGTAAACTTGACTGTAAACTCGTTAGGGAACATGACTACCAACTCTGTTGTATTGTACTCTTACAAGTGCTTAGTACAGTGCTCTTCACACAGGAAGTGTAGAGGTTTCAGTTTATATCATTCCTGGTGTAGACGATGGAGCACAGGCCTGGGAGTCAGAAGGAAATGGGTTCTAATCCTATTTCTGCCACATGTCTGCTGTGTGATCTTGGGCAAGTCACTTCACTTCTCTGTGCCTCAGTTATCTCATCTATAAAATGGGCGTTGAGACTGTGAGCCACACAGGTCAGGGGCTGTGTCCAACTCTATTTGCTTGTATCTACCTGTCACCTGTCGCCGGGGACAGGTTCTTTCGGAATCGGCGCAGCAAGAGAGAGAGGCCGGGGATGGAAAACCTGAGTTTTGTACAGAATTTATTCCATGGGGCGAATTGAATTAATTAGTTATTTAGACGTGATAAATCGACCTTCCCTTTTGATAGAAATATGGTGTTAGAGCTTCCCTAATGGGAGGATTACACTGGTACGTTACTTGCGTGTGGCTGGACACCCGAACACACTTATGATTTACTCACAATGTGGTGAGGCGGCTGGCTCCCACCATGTGCTCGCCCCACCCAAGAGGAATCCACCTTTGCGTTAAATACACTTATGCGTTAAACCCATTTATGCATTACCCACTTACGGTTAGTCGCACTTGGTGAGGCGGCTAGCTCCCACCCTCTTCACGTCCCAGTGGGGAGGCAGCCACTTAGACCGTGGCGCAGTGGAAAGAGCCTGGGCTTTGGAGTCAGAGGTCATGGGTTCGACTCCCGGCTCTGCCACTTCTCAGCTGTGTGACTGTGGGCAAGTCACTTCACTTCTCTGGGCCTCAGTTACCTCATCTGTAAAATGGGGATTAACTGTGAGCCTCACGTGGGACAACCTGATTACCCTATATCTACCCCAGCGCTTAGAACAGTGCTCTGCACATAGTAAGTGCTTAACAAATACCAACATTATTATTATTATTATCAAATCCACTTATGTGCTACTCACACTCGGTGAGGCGGCTAGTTCCCACCATATTCACATCCCACTCAGGAGGCACCCACTTAGGCATCAAATCCATTTAAACGTTACATAACCATGGTGAAGCATCTGGCTTCCAACCCCACGAGTGCTCAGTGGGACGGGACACTCACCCATCCCACGGCTCCTCACTCGGTGCAGGCAGAGCCGCCTTCTCACGCTCTGGACAGAGGCGACCTGCAGCCGGCTGCCGCAATTTCCATTCTTCTGCACAGGTTAGAGGCCGCAGGTATTTAATCACCTGTGCCCTTAGGCCATTCCAGCTTCCAGCCTCAGTTTATCCGATCTCTGCCCTCCCCCCTCCTCCATTCCTAATTTGATTGGTACGGGAGCGAGGAACACCTTCTGTATTCCCAGCTTGGGCTGTCAATCTGGCAGTTTCGGTTGTGGGGACGGTGTCCCACCCTCACTTCCGAGTTCCGCCTGCTGGCTCAGGAGGTCACGAGATAGCATTTGACATTGAGATGGTCGGTACCCCAGGGTCACCTTGGAACACCACTCCAGCATTTAGTGCAGTGCCTGGCACATAGTATGCACTTAACAAATACCATTAGTATTACTGATGATGATTCTGAAGTCACTCCCAGCCTGCCCTGCATAACAGATCACTGACCAATCCTGCCAGTAACCGTCACCAAAACCTCTCTCTGTGCCTTCCTGGGGCTTTGCTCCCAGCATAGTCTGAGCGAGAGAGAAGGGCGGAAGGTGTCTATCAGGCATTGGTCTCCCAACCCACCAGACCAACAAACTATAATGCCAGGATCTACCCATCCAGTGCTGTCCTTATGTGGAGATGTCCTGAGGTCTCCATACACCCTAGAACTTTGGGAAGATTACGACAGCTCTCCGAGCTTGTCAGGGCTGTCATTCCTTAGTTTTAGCAGCCAGAGCCTAGCTCTAATTTTCATCCATGTATTTTTTTCTTTCCCAGCACTTAATACAGTATTTGCATTCTGTAGGGGACTAACAAATTCTACTAGTATTTCTACTAGCATACTTCCTGTAGTTTGGACTATTTTTCCCAGCAATGATTGGGCTTTCTGGGAGAAATCTGCCTTATGTCTAAGGATGGAGTTTACACCAACTTGTAGAGGTGAAGCTAAGCTTTGAAAGAGTCTTCACTGGACCATTGGTTTTGCTGTTTTCCCTGTTTTCCTGCTTTGGCCTATCTCTACCCTAAGGAGAGATGCTTGACAATGCTCGGTGTGAGAAATTAGAGAATTAGGGCCTGAACTTCTTGTATGTGGATTAAATCTGAGCTTTCTCTCTGGATTTTAATCCTTCTCTAGTAAATATTTTTTGAGCAAATTATTTTTGCTTACAAACACCGTGTCTGTTAATTCCCACTTACCAATTATCATGGATCTCTTTATCACTTTTCAAATATCTCTCCCAGAGCTATTTTCCAAGTCTGTGAAAGATTCATCAACACTCAAATTCTCATGGGTAATCTGAAGTGTGGTAAGGATGGTTATCAAAGTTATCTGGATCTAACATATAACGAGGAAGCTAAAGTGCTGGAGAAAAAGACCAGGAGGTCTTCAGTCAATCACAAAGTTGAATAGAAATCAGCAACGTATTCCAGTCATGAAAAGGCCGGCATAATAATGGGCAGAATGATGACATAATAATAATGACTGTCATATTTGTTAAGTGTTTATTATGTGCCAGGCATTGTATTAAACACAGGGTAGATTCAAGTTTATCAGCTAGGACACAGTCCCTGTTCCACATGGGTCTCTCAGTCTCAAATCCCATTTTACAGATGAGGTAACTGAGGTACAGAGAAGTTAAGTGACTTGCCCAAGGTCACATAGACAAGTTGCGAAGCTGGAATTAGAACTCATGACCTTCTGACTCCCAGGGCCATGCTCTCTCCTCTAGTCTATGATGCTTCTCTCTCTTAGGGACCCCCCAGTCCACTAGCGTGCACCTCCCTCCCAGGTCTGCAAGAGTGAGGTGGGCAGGATGGTGATGATGATGATGGTATTTTTTAAGCGCTTACTATGTGCCAAGTACTGTTTTAAGCACTGAGGGAGATACGAGGTTATCAGGTTGTCCCAGGTGGGGCTCACAGTCTTAATCCCCATTTTACAAATGAGATAACTGAGGCACAGAGAAGTTAAGTGACTTTCACACAGCTGAAAAATGGCAGAGCCGGGATTAGAAACCACATCGTCTGACTCCAAGCCAGTGCTCTTTTCTCTATGCCATGCTGCTTCTCTATTATAAAGGTTTTATCAAGTAGTATTATCAATACTATTACGAAAGTCTCTGCCTGGCTTCAAATGTAGTCTACCAACCTTAATAGAGACTTCAAATGTATCTGTCTCTTTTGTTGATGTCCCTTTTAATGCTTTACTCGCCAGAATTTTTCTTTTTCTTTCACTTTCCTTTTTCTTTTTTTACATTTTCCTTCATGAAATTATCTAGGCATACTACACTGGAAATAAAACAACGTAAGACACTGTGAAGCCCTTATTCAGTGACAAACGTTCACACTACATTTGCAGTATTATGCTTGCTTTGTCTTGAGTTTAAAGAAGTAAACTCTAAAACAGGTATACGTTTTACTACAACTGGCATCTTCTCTTAGGAATGTCTAACCTATTAAAATTAACGAGGTTACTCCAGATACATCCATTGCTAGAATAAATTCATATGATTCTCTCAGAAGGCTAATAACTCACTTATGCTGTCTTGACCCTTCTATACACAAGAATAACTGATAAAAATCCAGGCAGATGTTCAAATGGGTCTTAGGTACAGTCTGAAAGAGCAAGCCACCTGATGCATTAAAATTTATCACTGAAAGGATGGCTGGAAACATCATAAGAGTGACTTAAGGTTACTATTCCTCCTTTGGTTGAGTAAGAAAAAAAAAACCATTATCTTGACTAGGCACTTGGTGATAAAACTATCATTACTTGCTTAATGCTATCATAGGCTAACCTAAAAGAACATGTATTAGAACTATAATTAAATAATTACCTTTAAATTACCATCTAACTTGCTTATGTTCACTCTTGACATACCTATATCTAGAACAATTTATTTCAAACCATTTGAGTGAACAAAGGATTATATATAGCTGAAAATATTGTAATTACACTAATTTCACAAATAATGCCAAATGAATTGCCAATTCAGATATCGAGAAATGGTTTGAAATCTTTATGGAGCTACACATTTGACCCAGTATTCCATTTAAATTAAATTTTCTGTTCATCTTTGTGAAGTATTTTTAATTCGTTTGAGCGATAGAAAACTACCCTATATGGTATGAATATAATTTTAACCACTTTACAAAAATCATTTGATATCTGCCAAAGAGATCCGCTAGAATTGTTGGAAGGAAAAACTATTTATACTGTCGCTGCTGATATACATGGCAATTTTCTTGGATTCGTTCAATGCAATTTACAAGAACATTAAGAAAGCCATAAAATAAAATTTAAAAAAAATCTGCACTATCTCTAGCACATGAGGACAAGATCCTGAGAAGTTTGAATACATAATTGAGGTCAGAATCAGATAAAATCACCCAGAAATTTAAAAGCAGTCTACAAAGCATAAGATTCAAAAACCAATGCGTCTCAGCTTTACCTACAATGGAGTGACATTCGCTCACTGGAGATCACAGAAGGTAACATTCCCACGAATTGCAGAGGATATCATAAAGAAAGTCTAGTTTGAAGCAACATTCTCATAAAATCTATTTTTGCCTCTGTTTGAGTAGTCAAACCACAGAAGCAATACTGGAAAGCCTCATGCTCCTTAGGTCTATTGTTGTCAGAACTTGTTTCTGGACTTCAAGGTCAGCAGTTAAAATTGCAAGCCTGAGTTTGAAAAGGAAGCAGAGAATCTTCCTGAAAATCACTGAACAAATACAGATATTGAATTTTCCCTTCAGGCCATGTAAAGAAAAGGCATAGTAAAGGAGGTTGGGCCCAAAAGCACCACATGTTCTTTGGCACTCTTCAATTTCCTACCTTACCCAAGAATGGTGCCTTTCTGATAAAATAACTGGCGTCTATCAATTTTTTAGGCTTGTATGTTATCCAATTAAAAAATAAAAGTTGACAACTAGAAGATCTGAACACCTTCCCAAGGATAAGCTCGTCATGGGCAGGCAATGTGCCCACAAACGCTGTTGTCTTGTCCCCTCCCAAGTGCTTAGTACAGTCCCCTCCACTGTGAGCCCTCAAAAAATACCATTGATCGATTGCCTGTCTTTAATCAACTTTGCTCCCCTATGAGAAGGAAGAATGGCAAAAGCATGGTAATATACTACCCTGGCACATCAGGGAGCCTGAATCCCAATACCCTCAGAATACTGTGGAATCTGTACTGGGTATGAACTGAAGTGGCTTAATTTGGGTATGAAAGTCCCAGACTGCCTATTTTCCTGATAATACTCAGGGCAACCTACAAAAATTCAGGTTAGTTCCAGCTATATTGGAAGGAGTGATCAGAAACTTAGTAAAGGCACACTCAGGTTCCTGGAGAATGTAAAACAGCCAATAAGAACTCTTCCCTTGAACCCTTTCTCATGTCTGGAAATCCCTCTCTTTCGCATCTGACAAGATGATTACATTCCCCATCTTCAGAGCCCTATTACAATTACATCTCCTCTTCCCTGACTAATCTTTCAGGTCCCCAATTCCGTCCCTACTGCATCATCCATACACTCAAGTCCATACCCCCAGAGCACTGAGGTATTCACTCCACTCACTGCCCCTATAACACTTACACACGTAACTTCTTTGATTCGCCTATCTAGAATTTATTTTAATGTCTCTGTCTCTAGCTAGACTGTAAGCTCCTTGAGAGTAGGGATCATGACAATTGACTCTCTTGGATTCCTCCAAGCATTCAGTAAAGGTCTCTGCATACAGTGAGCATTCAATAAACCCTATTCATTGATTTACTGATCTCCAGTAGATGACTGGAACACAAAATGTTTGGAAGGTGCAGGTAGTCTGTAAAAGGCCTTTGGACAAACCTACCATCTCACCCCCTCTTCATTTCATCCTATTAGCAAGCAGTCACCTTCTCTGTGACCTTCCATAACATCTCAGAGGATTGTGTTTCATAGGAGATGGTTTCTCATTGAATTCCCCTGGAATCTTTTTATAGAGGGGCTGTAAATTATCTTTATACTTTCCTGGAAGGTTATAACTAACAAAATTGAAGTTCATCCTGACCAACTTGCCTGGTACTCAAGAAAATGCACAACTTCATTTTTCCTCTAATGTGCAGTTGAATCATTGAATATTACAGTTAGCTTGACTCAACCACTCTCCTGACCTTTCCTTAACCATGTTATTGGCTTCCAAATAGCTTGGATATTTTATTACTTATGAACATATTTATAAGCTTTATTTTATAAACTGTGGTTATACACATATCTTCATAGACATACTTTTTGTTTTTGTTTGAAGAAGAGTGAGTTTAAGCAGCAGCTCACAACTAGAAAATCCCCCCACGCAGCCAAAGATCAACCCCGGTAATGCGGAGTTGAATCGTTTTTCTGAATTCTGTTCCCTGGATAGTTTATTGTTTAATGATGCAAGAGTTAACAAGAAGGCAGAAAATTGAATCAAGAGGGCTAGCGAGAAGCAGCATGACCTAGTAGATTGATCATAGGCCTGGAAGTCAGAAGGATTTGGGTTCTAATCCCATTCCACCATTTGTCTACTGTGTGACCTCGGGCAAGTTATGACTTGTCTAAGCTTTAGTTAGTTTCTTGATGTGTAAAATGGGAATTCAATAGCTATTCTCCCTCCTTCAAAGACTGTGAGCCCCATGTGAGATATGGACTTTGCCAAACCTGGTTGATTTGTACCTACCCCAGTGCTTAGTACAGTGCTTGGTACATAGTGCTTAACCAATACTATTATTATTATTAGAATGAGACTTCCAGTCCTGAGGTCACTCCACCAATGTTGTCATTTTAACCAATTTGCACAATATCCTTTGAACATGAAGGCAACCTTGGAATCTATCTGATATAATTTTACCAAATGCCTTCTCAGAACCTGTTGGATTCCTGTTTGTATTAAATTTCAAACACAGCATTTCACATGAGCTCAAACCCCATTTGCTCACCTGTGGCCATTCCTCTCCAAATAGTCTACAAAGTTGTATAACTAGTTTGCTGTTACTCCCATCTTTTACTTGTATTTTTTTAAAGTTGCCCATGGTGTGATACCAGTGAATATAAAAGATTCTGCTCCACTTTTTAAGATGAAATTCTTCTAATTTTGGGTAAATGGGAGATAACGTTTTACTCCTCTAGACTGTAAGCTTATTGTAGGAAGGGAATGTGTCTACCAGCTCTGTTGTACTGTACTTTCTCAAGAGCTTAGTTCAGTGCTTTGCACACAGTAATAACTCAATAAAGATGATCGATTAATTGATTCTTGTAAACAGCCAGTTCTTTTCCTCTTTTCACTCTAAAGCTGGAAAGAGATCAGGATCACCACTGGAGTTATTAATTACTTACTGATTTATTTTGGCCACCACAAAGAATTTATCCTGGATGAAACATATTTTATTAATGATATTTATCAAATTATAAGAAGATTTAGACCATAAATAATGCAGATTTTGCCAAATTTTCTTTTCAAAGATTGATAGGAGACTTCACTTTTTTTTTTTTTTTACAATTCCACCTTTGAAGCAATATCTCTTTCTTGTTAATAACACCTTGTTCCCTTTCTTCTCCCTCCTCATTATCATGGCTTTCCTTCCCTGCACCTTCCTTGTTAACACTTCTGCTCTCCCTAGCAACAGCTTAACTGACTTAGTTGCTGTCTTTGAGATGGTAGCCACGGGCTTTAAAACAAGAAAGTTTTTAACAGTTTATTTTACTGATAAATTCATTCATTCAATCTTATTTAATGAACGCTTACTGTGTGGAGAGCACTGTACTAAGAGCTTGGGAAAGTACAACCCAAAAATTAACGGTGATATTCACTGCCCACATCGTGCTTACAGTCTGGGGGTGGAGGAGAGACATACATCAATACAAATAAATAAAATGACAGATATGTACATAAGTGCTGTGGGGCTAGGATGGAGGGGGGGAGAGCAAAAGGAGCAAGTCAGGGTGATGAAGAAGGGAGTGGGAGAGGAGGATTAATTGTGCTTCAGTACAATTAGTAGGTTATTGATAGAGTCACAGTCAATTGATGTCTGAAGAGAATGTAGCCAAACAAAAGATCAATCAACCAGTCAATCAATCAGTGGTATTTACTGAATGCTTATCAGCTCGGAGCACTGTACTAGGTGCTTACAAAAGTACAACACTACAGGGTTGGTGGACATGATCCCTACCCACGCGGAAATTACAGTATAGATAGTTTACAGTCTATAATCTAGAGCTACAGCCTAGATCTGAGGAACACTAATCTGTTTTTTTTCTATCTCAGTAAAAATGACAATTAAAAAGAAATTGCCTCTGCTTTTACATTGTCTTTGTCTTCTGTTAGCATGGCCTAGTGGATAGAGCCTGGGCCTGGAAATCAGAAGGTTCTGGGTTCCAATCCCAGCTCTGCCATCTGTCTGCTGTGTGTGGCCTTGGGCAAGTCACGAAACTTTTCTGTGCTTCGGTTACCTCGTATGTAAAATGGGGATTAAGACTGTGAACCCCATGTGGGACATGGACGCTGTCCAACCTGATTTGCTTGTATCCACCCCGGTACTTAGTACAGTACCTGGCACATAGTAAGCTCTTAACAAATGCCATAATAATAATGATATTAATATTCTGATATCTGTGCCAATGGATGTGTTTCTCTCTCTTCTCCCCTCTCGGCTTACTATTCCCCCTTTTCAATCTCTCTCTATCTCTCTTCCATTTATTTGATCTTTTTGGGTTTATTTCTGGCTTCTTTCTCCCTCTGTCTCTGCCTCTGCAAGGAATGTGTCTACCAATTCTGTTGCAGTGCATTTTCCCAAATGCTCGGCACCCAGTAAGTGCTCAGTAAATACCAGTGATTAACTGATTGACTGATTGACTCCTGCTTCAGGTGAATGATAAGGAAACACCTTAGTTCTGCTCCAATCCCAATTAGTTTGGAATCTTCTTGATAGCATGGTCCATATCTTTATGGGGCAAGGGCTATGTCTGATTTGTTTATATTATATAGTACAGTTGTTGGCACCAATTAAATGCTTAAAAATTACCATAATTATTATTATATCACATCTGATGAATGTTGATTGTACTCTTCTTACAAATGATAACTCAGAATTTCAGAATTTTTAGAATCTGTAAAGATCTACATAAAAAGTAGATAATATGAATATCAGTATTGAAAGGTTATCAATTAGGCACGTGCTGTGAATATAATTATTGTTAGCATGACTTATTCAATAGTTGATTGAATATCTACATCTCCGCCCCTGTCCTCTCCCCCTCCCTTCAGGCTCGCATCTCCTCCTGCCTCCGGGACGTCTCCACCTGGATGTCGGCCCGCCACCTAAAACTCAACATGAGCAAGACTGAGCTCCTCATCTTCCCTCCCAAACCCTGTCCGCTCCCAGACTTCTCCATCACCGTGGATGGCACGACCATCCTTCCCGTCTCTCGGGCCCGCAATCTCGGTGTCATCCTTGACTCGTCCCTCTCGTTCACCCCACACATCCTATCCGTTACCAAGACCTGCCGGTTTCACCTCTACAACATCGCCAAGATCCACCCTTTCCTCTCCACCCAAACGGCTACCTTACTATTACGGGCTCTCGTTATATCCCGGCTAGACTACTGTGTCGGCCTTCTCTCTGACCTCCCTTCCTCCTCTCTCGCCCCGCTCCGCTCTATTCTTCACTCCGCTGCCCGGCTCATCTTCCTGCAGAAACGATCTGGGCATGTCACTCCCCTTCTTAAACAACTCCAGTGGTTGCCTATCGACCTCCGCTCCAAACAAAAACTCCTCACTCTAGGCTTCGAGGCTCTCCATCACCTTGCCCCTTCCTACCTCTCCTCCCTTCTCTCTTTCTACCGCCCACCCCGCACGCTCCGCTCCTCCGCCGCCCACCTCCTCACCGTCCCTCGGTCTCGCCTATCCCGCCGTCGACCCCTGGGTCACGTCCTCCCGCGGTCCTGGAACGCCCTCCCTCCTCACCTCCGCCAAACTGATTCTCTTCCCCTCTTCAAAACCCTACTTAAAACTCACCTCCTCCAAGAGGCCTTCCCAGACTGAGCTCCCCTTCTCCCTCTACTCCTTCTTCCACCCCCCCTTCACCTCTCCGCAGCTAAACCCTCTTTTCCCCCTTTCCCTCTGCTCCTCCCCCTCTCCCTTCCCATCCCCTCGGCACTGTACTCGTTCGCTCAACTGTATATATTTTCGTTACCCTATTTATTTTGTTAATGAAATGTACATCGCCTCGATTCTATTTAGTTTCCCTTGTTTTTACGAGATGTTCTTCCCCTCGACTCTATTTATTGCCATTGTCCTTGTCTGTCCGTCTCCCCCGATTAGACCGTAAGCCCGTCAAACGGCAGGGACCGTCTCTATCTGTTGCCGACTTGTTCATTCCAAGCGCTTAGTACAGAGCTCTGCACATAGTAAGCGCTCAATAAATACTATTGAATGAATGAATGAATGAAAACTCAAAATTTTATTATAATGGTAAAACTAGTATAAATTCCATATAATCCCCAATTGAGACTATTTTAATCTGCCATTGAAGACTCGCAAACTCCTGTAAATTAATTTACCATAATAATAAAATTTTCCATTTCTCTAAAAACAAACTAAGCTAGCATTAGAAATGACTACAGGGTAAGGAAAAGTTCTGTTTGTGTGAGGTGTGTTGAGAAAGTAAACTAGTAACTGATATGATCTCTACCCTCTATCTCCATTTCTTTTCTCAGTACACCAAAACCAATTTTATATCTCAGTTGTCTTCCATCTAAATGTGCAGCCTGGAGCAGACTAAAGTTCCTGGAACTATAGAAAACAGTTTTTCCAGAGGAAGACCCTATTCATTATTTTTTTGTTGTTTTTCAAAGGGCTCTGCTCCTTTTTGACTAGATTTTCCTCTTCTTTCACTGTTACCATCTTTATCTATCGTCTCTTAATAAAAGAAAGACTATGTGAACAATATATTTTAAAGAAATTGACATGAATTACAAAACATATGCTTTAGACTCCATTATGTGAGGGAGACAGTGTTCAATTGTTGATTATGCAAAAGGCAACATGAGTTTTTGATTCCACTACTATTAGAGACCAATTCTTCATTTTGTCATATTTTTGTCATCATCATTCTTTGTCCAAAGCCACCCTTTCATCTGTCCATTTTAGTACCTTCCTAAGAATTAAGTGAGAACTGCAGATTTATTTGAGGCCTTATTGGGTAAGCAATACTTAAATGTATAAAAGATTCATTTTCTTCAAAGCGTTTTCCTTCAAGAGCTAATAGAACACAGATCTGCCCTTGAAGATAGAAACAGCAGAGGATAGCAATATAAATTCAAAGATGTGTCTATCTATTTACCTCCAAGAGTGGTAATACAATGGCACATAAAACATGTTGTGTAATGCGTGCAAGAACAAGAAATTACATTTCTCAAAACTTTGGCTAATATCTTTCATCATTTCTGTTTTGGCACTCACTTATATTGCTATTCTTTGATCACAGTGATGATTATTTTGTCCAACAGCAAATAATAGTTTCATTTGAAAGTACAAATTAATGAAAATGCAAGTAATAATAATTTACTTTTACAATAAATACAGATAAATAAATACTTTGTATATGGAGTTGATTAGAGTGGACAGTTTTCTAGACTCAAAAACCTGTCAAGTATTACTTCAGGAATGCAATGCTAATAGTAACCGTGGGCATGGAATAAAGGAGTTAGTCACAGTCTTCCCTTGTTCCTGGTTAAATTGAAAAAAATGGAAATTGCATGTTGGAAAGTGAGCTGAAGTTCACAGATCCATAAATTAAAAACCTGCTGATTCACTGGGCTGAAGAAAGTCTTTGGTGTCGCTTCATTTGCATTCAGGGGCAAAACATGTTACTAATATCAAGGTCAAGTAAGAGAAGAGGTCCTTCAAAATATTTATTTATTTATTTAATTTATTTATTTATTTATTTATTTATTTATTTCAGGCCATCTTCCAAACCAAGAGTGTATCTCTTTCTTTTATAAATTCTCTAATTTCACTGTCCTTCTAAACTTCCTCAAAGACACTTTAAATAACCAATATGGAAAATCAATATTTTTCCATATGCTTTATGGAAGTGAATGTATGCCTTTAAGTGAAGGCTACAGGTTTGAATCAATCTTCATTCTTTAAAATCAATGAATTTTAGGAATGGCAGGCTAGGTGTGTTCCATTAAGATGCTCAGAGGGACTAGCAAAAGGACATTTGGTTTGCCATATCATAAAAAGGATGAAGGATGACCTAGGTTGTAACAAAGATCACAAGAGCAAAACAAATTTGCTAAAATAAAAACCTCTAATAATATCGGCACTTGATACGCACTTACTACATATATTGTGTATATTAAGGAAAGCCAGATTTCCTAGTGGAAATCCTGGATGTCAAAGGGATCTGGGTTCTAATCCCGATTCTGCCGCTTGTAGGCTGAGTGACCTTGGGCAAGTCACTTCACTTCTCTGTGCCTCAGTCACCTTATCTTTAAAATGGGAATTAAAATTGTGAACCCCATGTGGGATAGGGACTGTGTTCAACCTCTTTTTCTTTTATCTACCCCAGAGCTTAGAACAGTGCTTGACACATAGCAAGTGCTTAACAAATACCATCATAATCATCATCATCATCATTAAGTGCTGTGCATACAAGTAGTATGGTTTAGTGCAAAGAGCACGGTCTTAGGAGTCAGAGGTCATGGGCTCTAATCCTGGCTCTGCCACTCTTCAGCTGTGTGACTTTGGGCAAGTCCCTTAATTTCTCTGAGCCTCAGTTACCTCATCTGTAAAATGGGGATTAAGATTGTGAGTCCCACTTGGGATAACCTGATAAACTTGTATCTCAGTGCTTAGAACAGTGCTCGGCACATAATAAGAGCTTAACAAATTCCATTATTATTATAACTATTATTATTATACAAAATATTCTGGTCAGACATAGTCCCTGCCCCAAATGGGTCTCACAGCCTAATGGGGAGGGAGAACAAGTATTGAAACTCCATTTTACAGAGGAGGAAAATGAGGCACGGAGAAGTTAAGAGATTTGCCCAAGGTGACCCAGGAAATAAGTAGCAGAGCCAAGATTAGAGCCCATTTCCCGTGACTTCCAGGCCTGTGGTCTTTCCTCTATGCCATGCTGCTTTTTCACTCAGCTCCACTGCTTCTCTAGGAGTCTGAGTCTTAAATCTTTGCTCAATACCTAACCCAGTTTGCCTGCCTTACCACCTTCCTTATTTATTTCCAAAGCGCTGAAAGACCCATTGTATGACAAATCGTTCTACCACCATCAAGGATTTCAAATAACATCAACCTGTCATGGCTGAATTTACGGGGGGAGAAAGATTTGAAAGAAAAACCATTTGTCCATTTTGGGCAGTTGAGGAAGACCATCATTTGCAGATATAAATATGCAATTTGAAAGTTTAAAGGCAAAAAAATCAGAAAGAACTAAGGAATGTTTATTGAAATTTGAAAAGAAAAACAAATAAAAAAACTGGAAATATTAACTACAATAATTCATTCTAAGACATCCAAAAACTATTTCCAGTGTTCAGGTGATGCAAAGGAACCAACAGAGAAGCAGCACTGTCTGGTGGAAAGAGCACGGGTTGGTAGACAAAGGACTTGGGTTCTAATTCTGGCTCTGCCATTGTCCTCTGTGTGACCTTGGCAGGTCACATAACTTCTTTGTGTCTCAGTTATCTCATCTGTAAAATGGGGAAAACATAACATAACAACATAACATAACATAAAACATAACATAAAACATAACATATAACATAAAACGTAACATAACACATAAGAGAAGCAGAGTGGCTTAGTGGAAAGAGCCCGGGAGTGGGAGTCAGAGACTGTTGGTTCTAATCCTGGCTCTGCCACTTATCAACTGTGTGACTTTGGGCATGTCATTTCTCTGTGCCTCAGTTACCTCATCTGTAAAATGGGGATTAAAACTGTGAGTTCCATGTGGGACAACCTGATTACTTTGTATCTATCCCAGCGCTTAGAACAGTGCTTGGCACATAGTAAGCACTTAACAAAATACATCATTTTTATAATTAGCTTCTATGGGTCTCAGTTTTCTCATCTGTAAAATGGGGATTGAATCCTCCTTCCTCCTAGCTAGACTATAATCCCACTGTGGGTCAAGAAATGTGCCCAACCTGAATATCTTGTATCCACCCCAAGGGCTCAGTAAGCACTTAACCTATGTCTGCTTAAAATGTTTCAAAGCAATTTTGTTATGGATTTACTCACAAAAAAGTTGTTTCTTGTTGAATTACAGAGATTATAAAAATTATTGCTCAAAGGGCCTCTAAACTAACTAAATATCCTAGATTTACTATTTCAAGTCTTCTCTCCTAAGAGTAAACAGAAGTAAGAAAAGAGCTCAACATGATGACATTTTTGAAGTTAAATAAAATTACTCATTTTATTAAAAAAATAACAATTTGCTCTGATTTTCTTTGGGATACAGTATTTCCAATGCACAGTCACATAATACAAAGTAATCTTTCTCTGTTAAAGTTTTCTTACATTTTGACACTGCTTCAGGTTCTAACATGACTGTCTCTACTTACTTTTAAAAGTGACTTTTATATACCAGGCTTAAAATAGCCTTGTGAGATTTTGTATGGAACCACACATATAATGCTAACCTTCTCACTGTGCCTCAATCTCATCTATCTCACCACCGACCCCTCGCCCACGTCCTGCCTCTGGCCTGGAACGCCCTCCGTCCTCAATTGCGACCGACAAATACTCTCCCCCCTCTTCAAAGCCTTATTGAAGGCAGATCTCCCCCAAGATGCCTTCCCTTTCCTCCCCCCCATTTCCCCTTCTCCCACTCCCTTCTGCGTCACCTGACTCGCTCTGGTTGTTCAACCCCTCTCCCAGCCTCACAGGACATATGTACACACCTGTAATTTGTTCATTTAAATGAATGTCTGTCTCACCCCCTCTAGACTGTGAGCTTGTTGTGGGCAAGTGATTTGTCTATTTATTGTTGTATTGTACTCTCTTAAGCGCTTAGTAGAGTAGTCTGCACACAGTAAATGCTCAATAAATTTGATTGAAGAATGAATAATTAATCTGAAAACAATAAAGGGCTAGAGACAACAGGTGCCTAAATATGGACAATGATAGTCCAAAGACAGATAGATTGCATATGCAAATATACAAAATTAAGTTCTCATTCCAGAAAATGACTTTATCAATCAATTAATGACATTAATTGGACATTTACTTTGTGCAGAGCACTGCACTAAGTGCTTGGGAGAGTACAATACAACAGAGTTGGTAGACATAATCCCTGTCCCCAAGGGCTTTACAGTCTTAAAATAAAATAAAAATAAACTATGGATATGTACATAAGTGCTGTGAGTCTAAGGATGGAGTGACTATCATTCACTTATGATTATTCATTCATTCATTTATTCATTCATTCAATCATATATATTAAACGCTTACTGTGCAGAGCACTGTACTAAGCACTTGGGAAAGGAAAATGCAACAATGAAGAGTGACAATCCCTGCCCACAACGAGCTCACAGACCATCAAGAGAGTCTATCAATTATTTAAGGAGTAATAGTCCAATTGAATATTTTAGAGATCCACTGACTTTTTAAACTATAATATAAAATATAAAGAATAGGCTTTTATTATCTCCTCATTTCAGATTAATAAATTGAACTATTTGGTTAAACTTTTGTGCTACTTACACAAACTGAGCCAGTTATTAACAGTCAACTATGATTTGCAATAAATACTTTTTTTATTTAGTAATGATAGCTCAAATCTGTTCTCCATGTTTTTATCATTCATTCAATCATATTTATTGAGTTCTTACTGCGTGTAGAGCACTGTACTAAGCGCTTGGGAAGTACAATTCAGCAACAAATAGGGACAATTCCTGCTGACAATGGGCTAACAGTCTAGAAGCAATTACGGTATTAGTTAAGTGTTTACTATGTGCTGGGCACTGTTCTAAGCACTGTGGTAGATACAAGATATAATCAGGCAGGACACAATCCCTGTTCCATAGGGGGCTCAGAGTGTTCATCCCCACTTTACAGATGAGGGAACTGAGGCCCAAAGAAGTGAAGTGGCTCACCCAAAGTCACACAGCAGTCAAGTGAAGGAGCTGGGATTAGAACCCATCACCTTTTGACTCCACAGCCAGTGAACCCCACTGGACTGGGGCTGAGCCATGGGAGTGAAATCTTGGCGAGAGGTAGGGTCTACCGAGTTGCGACTTTTTACCTCAAACTACCCATAGAGAGGGGAAATATCCCTGGATGGTCTTTCTTTTGGTTCACTTTCTTTGCACATGCTCACTCTGAGGTATTTCTAACTTCTTCTTGACCTTCTTTCAGTCACATGTTCTTGGAGTTTATCCATATTCTCCATGGAGATCCTCTGAAGAGTTTAGCATCATCTATAAACTTGAAGATTTCATCGGACCCTCCCTCTTCAAGATCCTTTATGAAAATGTTAAATGAAACCTGTTCCTAGAATTGATCCCCAGAGAACTCAACTTTTTATATTTTGCAATCTAGTAAAATGCCGATATGTCATTATTCAATTCATTCATTCAGTTGTATTTACTGAACATTTACTGTGTGCAAAGCACGATACTCAGTGCTTGGGAGAGTACAATATGACAACAGACACATTCCCTGCCCCTAACGAGCTCACAGTCTAGAGAGGGAAACAAACATTAATATATGTAAATGAATAAACGAATTGCAAAAATATAAACAGATATAATACTATATTAATCTATCTGCATCCTATATTTAACTAGTTTTCTACCCTGACAGAATAGTCCTTTGTATATTATGATTTTCAGCTTTCTTTTTCATTCTGCCTTGACAAAGCCCTTTGAAAATCTAAATATATTATTCCACAGTCCCATTCTCTTCACATACCTACTGACCCTTAAAGAATTCAAGCCCTTATTGAGGCTTGGTTTTCGCTTTCACACACCATGATGTCTTTTCCCCACAGACTGTATTTTTCAAAGTGCTCACTGATCTGAAACTGAAGTTCAGATTCCAACAATATGCTAGGTATAGAAATAATACTCACCCAGCAAAATTAATTTTGTAACCGCTACCTTAAGTTTATTTGTGCCTGCAAACACTGAACAGTTATTAAGTCTCTGGGAAATACTAATGAATTGATACAGTGACAGAGAAACACCATACAAATCAAGCGTCTTGACACAGCAAGTGAGAACAGAGATAACCTAAAGTAGCAGGTAGTGCTAGCCACAGCCATGTAAAGGCATGCTCATTCAAAGCTGAGTAACATAGTAGCCAGAATTATATTCAGAAAATTTAAATTGTGCACAACAGAACTCCTCATCTTCCTACACAAAACCTGTCCTCCCTCAGACTTTCCCATCACCACACAACTAACCTCCCTGTTTCACAAGCTAGGAACCTTAGCATTATCCCCGACTCATCTCTCATTTCCACCCTTTCCTCTCCATCCAAACTGCTGCCATATGGATCTGAGCATCTATAACATCCTATCTTGACTACTCCATCAGCCTTCATACTCCCCGCCTGCTGTCTCTCCTCTCTCAGGTCCATACTTCATTCTGCTCCCTCGATCAATTTTTAAAACAACTACAAAATTAAGTCCACATCTCCCCACTCCTCAAAAACCTCCATTAGTGGCCCACCCATCTCATCAAACTAAAAATCTCTCCTATTGGCTTTAAGGCAACCGGTCCTATTTTACCTCACTAAATTCCTACTAAAATCCATACCACACATTTCCAACCTATTCACTGTATCTCAATCTTGTCTGTCTCACCACTGGGAAGCAGCATTGCCGGGTGAAAAAAGTATGGGCCTGGGAGTAAGAGGACCTGGGTCCTAATCACAACTCTGCTACCTGTTTGCTACGTGACCTTGGCCTAGTTACTTAACTTCTCTGTGCCTCAGTTTCCTCAACTGTAAAATGGGGATTCAGTACCTGTTCCCCATCTTAATTAAACTGTAGGCCCTGAGTGGGAGAGATACTGTGTCCACTCTGATTCAGTGGTATCTATCCAGTGTTCAGATCAGTGCTTGACACATTTAAAGTGCTAAAACAAATGTCATAACAATAATGACATGCATTTCATACCATCTTCTAGAATGTACACTCTTTGTGGGCAGGGAACATGTCTATCAACTCTGCTGTATATACTCTCCCAAGAATTTAGTACACTGCTCTGTAAACAATAAGTATTCAATAAATAGCATTGATTGACTTCTTCCCCACGTCCTCTATACGGGAATTCTCTCCTCCTTCACATCTGGCAGACCACCAGTCTTTCCCCATATTACATTTCCTTCCAAAGACCCTCCCGGACTAACCTCTTATTTTCCCACCCTATTTTCCCTTCTCTCTCTGTAACATCTGTGCAATTGGGTCGGTACATCTTAACCACTGTGGTATTCACCCCACCCCTAACCCCACAGCATTTATGTTCTTTGCCATTTACCTAATCTGTAATTTAATTTTATGTCGGTTTCACCCTCTAGACAATAAGCTCCATGTGTAAAGGAATCATATCTACCCCCTTGATTGTACTGTACTCTCCCAAGCGCTTAGCATAGTGTTCTATTCACAGTAAATGCTCAGTAAATACCACTGATTAATTGATCGATTTATTCTCAAGCCATGGGGGTTGACTTGTATATAAGGGAATCCTGCATGTGTATGTAGGTTCAGGTGAAAGAAGATATAGCATTCCAAGTAATTAATCTCAATTTCAGATAAATGCCTGATGAATTATTTCAGAGGAAAAGAGGCTCCATGGCTCCTTGCCCTCCCTGTAAGTCACAAGACTTAGTTCTAATCTTAGATCTGCCACTGACTCACTGTGTGACCTTGGTGCAGTCATTTAACCTCTCTGCTCCTATATTTTATTTGTGAAATAGAGATAATCCTGACCTCTCCTATAAGGTAATAATAAATGACTGCAGAACATAAATGCCCTATGGATGTTGAGTAAAACTGTAAAGGTTCAAATGCTAGCATCAGAATGATGTTTTGTTCATATATATCACTGAGTAAATACCAGTGGATGCTGAATTTTTTTTTGGCAACTACACGCTTAAATTGCACTCATCCTCACTTTAACATTTAAAGTACTTGTTTGTACATGGATATGATAGATGCATCAACATTTGGTGAATCTAAGCTATCAATTAGATTGACCAAATAAATCATTCTATCCTGATCCACCACTGTGGCTATAGTCCACAACAAGAGAATCTACTAACATCAAGCAACCCATTCCCATTCAGACGTTTGTAACCTTTAAGGAACAACTTTCCTTCTGGGAGCCGAGTATTGACTGAAGCAAATGTTAGGGGAAAAAAATGATTAAAACTGAGTGTTTAATACAATTGTGTATGTTTTGAAAGACAGTGGTAGATTCTGCCTCTAACTCTCTGAGAGAATGAAAGCATCATCAGTGGTCCTTGAATTATTTATAAAGGTGCTCCTATGTTCTACCACTGGTCATCAGATTGGACTCTTGAACCACACACATAAAGACATGGAGGTGATAATGAATTTCTTCCCTTCCACCCCCTCCACCCTGCTGCAACAGCAAGCTTGTTGTGGGCAGGGAATGTGTCTGGTTACTGTGATATTGTACTCTCCCAAGCACTTAGTACAGTTGGTTTTAGTAGGAAATCCATGAGGTAAGATAGGAAAGGCTGATCTGGTTGAGTGCTTTAAAGCTTATGGTAAGGAGTTTCTGTTTAAAGTGAGGGTGGATAGGCAACCACCGGAGGTTCTTGAAGAGTGGGAAAAGATAGACAGAACATTGTTTTAGAAAAATTATCCAGGCAGCAGAATGAAAAAAATGGACCTTTTCCTGTCTCTCCACAGACAGGAAGCAAAGAGGTAAGCCAGGAAACCAATGCAGTAAAGGGGATTATGATAAGGGCTTGGATAGGTATAGTTGCAGTTTAGATGGAAAGGAAATGAGAAAGAGTGTGAGAAGCAGTGAGAAGTCATGATAAGCTGTGTTGCCTAATGGATAGAGCATGGGCCTGGGAGTCAGAAGAACCTGGGTTCTAAGCCCAGCTCGGCCACTTGTCTGCCGTGTGACCTTGTGTATGTCACTTAACTTCTCTGACTCAGTCACCCCATCTGTAAAACGGGGATTAAGACTGTGAGCTCTATGTGAGACAAGAACTGTGTCCAACCTCATTAGCTTGCATGGAGAAGCAGCATGGCTTAGTGGAAAGAGCACGGGAGTCAGTGGTCATGGGTTTTAATCCCGGCACAACCACTTATCAGCTGTGTGACTTTGGCCAAGTCACTTAACTTCTCTGTGCCTCAGTTACCTTATCTGTAAAATGGAGATTAAGACTGTGAGCCCCACATTGGACAACCTCATCATCTTTTATTTACCCCAGTGCTTAGAACAGTGCTTGGCACATAGTAAGCATTTAACAAATACCATCTTCATTATTATTATTATCCATCCCGGTCCTTATTACAGTACCTGGCACATAGTAGGCACTTAACAAATAACATAAAAAAAAAGCTAATCAAATAAGCTCCATCCATTTGAAGGCTGTCATGGGATTCTGTTTCTCTGGGTATCAAATTATACACTGATATAAGAAAGAACCAAGAGGCAGAAGGCAGAATCAAGAATGCTAATATGTCTATCCTGCAGAAGATTCAAAGAGGAGAAGGCTGTAAAACATTCCTGTTCTTGAATGCTTGCCTGTAGTAATTGTGTTTACTGAGTGCTTATGGTGTGCAAAGCTCTGTATTAACACTTGGGAGAGTACAATATAATGGAGTTGGTTCCCTGCCCACAATTAGCTTACAATCTAGAGGATGTATACTATTGATTAATAGGTACGGCTGTGGTTAGAACATAGTGTTTAATCATTTCCTCCTCTGGCTGCCAGCAGACTGAGCTGCTAAACTTGTTCTGAACACTGTTACTTTGGAGGGTTGTTCCACAGTTAGACTGAAAATAGGTTCACAATAGATACAAGAATGCAAAGTAAATTAATCAAGTAGGTCCTCCTGGGGCATTGAATGGAATTTGATCTGAACACTTGGTCAGATGTGCTCTGGAATGTTCCTATTTTGGGGCAGATTCTTAAGGGCAAAAATTAAGGTAAAAATAGTAAAACTTATGGTATTGGTTAAGTACTTACTATGTGCCAAGCATAGTTCTAAACTTTGGAGTAGATATAGCTTATTGAACGTGGCTTAGTAGAAAGAGCACAGGCTTGGGAGTCTAGGTCGTGGGTTCTAATCCTGGCTCCACCACTTGTCAGTTGTGTGACTCTGGGCAAGTCACTTAACTTCTCTTTGCCTTAGTTACCTCACCTGTAAAATGGGGATTAAGACTGTGAGCCCCACGTGGGACAACCTGATAAACTTGTATCTAACCCAGGGCTTAGAACAGTGCTTGGCACACAGTAAGAACTTAGCAAATACCATTATTATTATTATTATTATTATTAATCAGGTTGGATATAGTCCCTGTTCCACATGGGGCTCACAGCCTAAGTAGGAGGGAGAACAGGCATTTACATACCCATTTTATAGATGAGGAAACTGGAAACCGACAAGTTAAACCACTTGCCCCAGTTCACACAGCAGGCAAATAGCAGAGCTAGGATTAGAGACGCAGCGTGGCTCAGTGGAAAGAGCATGGGCTTTGGAGTCAGAGGTCATGGGTTTGAATCCTGGCTAGGCCACTTGTCAGCTGTGTGACTTTGGGCAAGTCACTTCACTTCTCGGTGCCTCAGTTACCTCGTCTGTAAAATGGGGATTAAGACTGTGAGCCCCACGGGGAACAACCTGATTCCCCTGTGTCTATCCCAGTGCTTAGAACAGTGCTCGGCACAAAGTAAGTGCTTAACAAGTACCAACATTATTATTATTATTATTAGAAACCAGATTCCCAAACCTCTATTCATGTCCCCTACTACCTTATCGTGCTAATTTCCCACAACCAGTCTGCAAACTGCAGTCCTCTAATGCCAACCTATTCTCTGTCTGTCCTTTAATCTTGTCCTCCTCACTGCCGACCCCTTGCCCACATCCTCCCCCAGGCCTGGAACTCCCTCCCTGTCCATATCTGAAAGCCCACACTCTCCCCACTTTCAAAGTCCTCCTGAAATGACATTTTCTCCATGAAGCCTTCCCTGATTAAAATGTTCATTTCCCCTACCTGCCATTCCTCTGTTTGCCAATCTTTTCAGAATCTGTAATCCTTCGGCACTTAATATTCACTCCTCCCTCAGAACCACAACATTTATGTACATATCCTTATACTCTACAAGCTCTCCTTTCTGTAATTTGTATTAATGGCTGTTTTGCTCTCTTAGACTGTAAACTCTTTAAAGTCAGGGATCGTGCCTTCTAGGTCTCTAGACCATAAGCTCACTGTGAGCAGGGAATGTATTTGCTTATTATTATATTGTACTCTCCCAAACTCTTAGTACTGTGCTCTGCACACAGTGCGGGCTCAACAAATACTGCATTATTGTTTCTCGAGCAGTCCATCAGTTGTGTTTCCTGAGAGTAGATCACTGCACTAAGCACATAGGAGAGTATAATATAGTAGAGTTGAGAGACAATCCCTGCCCACAGGAGTACAAAGTGCTAGGTGTGGTATTCAGTAGTGCTAGGTGTGGTATTCAGTACACAGCAAATGCTCAATAAACACCTCTGATTATCAGACAAAACTCTGGGTTTCTTGGGTCAATGTCTGCCCCAGAATAGCTGGGCTGTATTGCACATATGAGTGCAGCAGAGGTACAATACTCAGAGGTCAAACACACGTACAGAAGTCGATATTTACGAAGGCTTTAATAACTAAAAATCGGTGTGATGTAATTGAAATGGACAATGTGCTCCTAAAATAATAAGAAAGTTATCACAGCTGTTAAAGTTAGAGGAAAAACAATATAACTGACAATAAAGCAAATACTTGAGCTAAAATGGCCCCGATGATATACCCACAGCAAAGCAATGGATCACACATGATGAAAACTCAGTGAAATAGGAAAATGCTGGAAGACTTGTCCAGATCCCACTACTGTGGCTCAGGTAAAAGGGAAGAGATTCTGGTTTTCTCCTTGGTCAGCTCTCACTCTAAATGCTACTGGATTCTATTTCCAAAACAAGACCACCAGAATCTTCTCTTCTCCCTCACTCTTGCACTTTGATGTGCACTTTTATTCATCCCCACCTTCAATCCCAAAGCACTTGTACACATATCTGTAATTTATTTCTATTATCGTCTGTCACCCCTTCTAAGCTGAAAGTTCCTCGTGGGCAGGGAACAGGTCTACCAATTCTGTAATACTCTCCCCAGTGCTTAGCATAGTGCTCTGCACAAAGCAAATACTCAATATATATGATTGATTGATTTGCATACCCCAAATTGGCTGAGATCTTTCAGAGACTAATCATCCCAAGTCAGAACCTGGCAGGGTCTCTTCCTGGAGCAAACGACCATTTGCCTGTTATATATAATCCTGTCTTATGCTGTCGAGTCGTCTCGACCCATAGTGACACCACAGACACATCTCTCCCAGAATGTCCCACTTTCATCAGTAATCATTCTGAGAGTATATCCGTAGAGTTTTTTTGGTAAAAATATGGAATCGGTTTACCATTGCCTCCTCCCGGCAGTAAACTTGAGCCTCCACCCTCAACTCTCTCCCATGCCGCTGCTGCCCAGCACAGGTGAGTTTTGACTTGGAGCAGATTGCCTGCCACTTGCTAGCCTCTACCCAAGCTAGGAATGGAATGGATAGGCCTCTGCTTGATTCTCCCTCCCCGAGTTGAGATTGGTAGGGTACTGGAAACTCTCCAGGTGTGACCCTGAGAGAGGGTCATTCATTTATTCAATAGTATTTATTGAGCGCTTACTATGTGCAGAGCACTGTACTAAGCACTTGGAATGTACAATTTGGCAACCGATAGAGACAATCCCCGCCCATTGACGGGCTTACAGTCTAATCGGGGGAGAAAGATGGAGAAAAACAAGGCCACTTGATCGCAATAAATAGAATCCAGGGGATGTACACATCATTAACAAAATAAATAGGGTAATAAAAATATATACAAATGAGCGCAGTGCTGAGGGGAGGGGAAGGGAGGAGGGGAGGAGCAGAGAGAAAGGGGGGAAAGGGGGCTTAGCTGAGGGGAGGTGAGGAGGGGGCAGAGTGGGAGCAGAAGGTCATATATAATAGAATAGAATATATTATCAATTCTTTGCAGTGTTCTAATTTTGCTACCTCCATGAAGCGGGGATATATGCTCATATTTTAGGGGCAGCAGCATGGTATAGTGGAAAGAGCACAGACCTGGGAATCAGAGGACCTGGGTTCTAATCCTTGCTCTGCTACTTCTCTGTTGTGTATCTTGGGCAAGTCACTTAACTTCTCTGTGCCTCAGTTTTCTCATCTGTAAAATGGGGATTAAATACATGTGCTATCTCCTTAGAGACAGTGAGTGCCTCTTGGGAAAGGGGCTGTGTCTGGTCTGATTATTCTTTACCTACCCCACTGCTTAATATGGGGTTAAGTCCCTACAGTATGCCCAGCACAGTTCTTTACCATTATCACAATCATTACTTAAAATTTAATAATTGACAATTGATAACAATATCCATCATTTATCATAAACACACATACGGAAACATTCTTACAGACTTCACCACGGTCAGCCTGGAATCCTTTCCTCGTGACCTCTCAGCGGCCTTTGACGCTGTCGACCACCCCTTCTCCCGGAAACATTATCCATCCTTGGATTTACTGACACTGTCTTCTCCCGGTTCTCCTCCTATCTCTCTGGCTGCTCATTCTCAGTCTCTTTTGTGAGCTCCTCCTCTGCCTCCCACCCCCTATGAGGGCTCCTCAAGGCTCAGTTCTGGATCCCCTTCTATTATCTATCTATTCCCATTCACTTGGAGAACTCACTTGCTCCCATGGCTTCAACGACCACCTTAATGCAGATGATACCCCAATTTACATCTCCAGTCCTGATCTCACTCCCTCTCTACAGTCTCACATTTCCTCCTGTCTTCAAAACAACCCTACTTGGATGTCCTGCTGTCCCCTCAAACTTAACATGTCAAGAACAGAGCTCCTATCTTCCCACCCAAAGCCTGTCCTTTCCCCGATCTTCCCATCACTGTAGACAGCACCACCATCCCTCTTACCTCACAAGCCTGTAACCTTGGCATTATTCTTGACTTCTCTCTCTCACTTAACCCACGTATTTCATCTATCACTAAATCCTGACAGTCAACTTCCACCACATGGCTAAAATCTTTCCTCTCCATCCAAACTGCTACCGAGTTAATCTAAGCACTTATCCTATCCTGCTTTGACTACTGTAACAACCTCCTTGCTGACCTGTCTGCCTCCCTTCTACCCCCAGTCCAGTCCACATTTCATTCTGCTGCCTGGATCATTTTTCTACAAAAACATTCAAGCCATATTTCTCCACTCATCCAGAACTCCAGTGGTTGCCCATCCAGCTCTGCATCAGACGGAAACTACTTACCATCATCTTTAAAGCAGTCAATCGCCATTCCCCCTCCTAGCCCACCTCACTATTCTTCCACTACAACCCAGTCCACAAACTTCATTCCTCCAATGTTAACCTTCTCACTGTACCTCCATCATGTCTCCTGTGCAGCTGACCTCTCACCCACATCCTGCCTCTGGCTTGGAATGTCCTTCCTCCTCACATCAAACAGACAATCACTCTCCCCATTTTCAAAGTCTTACTGAAGGCACCGCTCCTCCAAGAGGCTTTCCTTGACTAAGCCCTCTTTTTCCCTTTCTTCAATTCCCTTCAGTGTTGCCCTGACTCGCTCCTTTTGTTCATCCCCCCTCCCAGTCCCACAGCACTCAGTGGATAAAGCACGGGCCTGGGAGTCAGAAGGTCATGGGTTCTAATTCTGGATCCACCATATGTCTGCCATGTGACCTACTTTACTTCTTGGTGCCTCAGTTACCTCATCTGAAAAATGAGGATTGAGGCTGTAAATCCCACAGGGGACAGGCACTGCATCCAACCTGATTTGCCTGTAGCCACCAAGCGCTAAGAACAGTGTTTGGCACATAGTAAGTGCTTAACAAATATCACAATTATGATTATTATTACTATTATGTCTGTAATTTATTTATTTATATTAATGTCTGTCTCCCCATCTAGACTGTAAGCTTGTTGTGGGCAGGGAGTATATATTGTACTCTCTCAAGGACTTAATATAGTACTCTGCACATAGTAAGTGCTTAATAAATACGATTGACTGACTGACAGTGGCCCCAGAATACCGACACCATCCTTGCTGGCCCTCTCAAGCTGCCTGGGTGGACTGGAGGCAGGTGGACATTAGTCCTCCCAAGAAGCCACAGGACAAGGGCAAGAGGAACCACCTGTCCCGAGCCCCAAATCTGGTCGGACACAGTCCCTGTACCGAATGAGCTCACAGTCTTAATTCTCATTTTACAGATGAGGTAAATGACGTGCTGAGAAGTGATGTGACTTGCCCAAGGCTACAGAGCAGAGAGGTGGTAGAGCTGGGATTAGAACCCATGACCTCCTGACTCCCAGGTCCGTACTCTACCACCGTACCATGCTGCTTTCCATAATGAGTTGGTAGATTTTGTTTCAAGCCTGCCCATGAAATGTAGGACCATCTCAAATGCATCCAAACATTACCCATCCTTGGCTTTACTGACACTGTCTTCTCCCAGTTCTCCTCCTATCTCTCTGGCTGCTCATTCTCAGTCTCTTTTGTGGGCTCCTCCTCTGCCTCCCACCCCCTATGAGGGCTTCTCAAGGCTCAGTTCTGGATCCCCTTCTATTCTCTATCTATTCCCATTCACTTGGAGAACTCACTTGCTCCCATGGCTTCAACGATTTTTTTAAATGGGCCAGACATTGTACTAAGTGCTGGGGTAGTCAAGCAAATCAGGTCGGATCAAATCTAAGTCCCACGTAGGGCTCACAATCTTAATCCCCATTTAATAGAAGTGGTAACTGAGGGAAAGATAAGTGACTTATCTAAGGTCACATAACATACAAATGGCGGAGTCGGTATTAGAAGCTGGGGCCTCTGACTCTCGGGCCCGTCCTCTATCCACGAGGCTACGCTGCTTTTCAATGTTCTTTTTTCCACTAGGTTGAAGCATTATCAATTCATATCAGCAGGTATAGTAGACATGCACAAAAATCAAAGAGATTTTTCTTTCCCATGCGAAGTATAGAAAATAGGGGAAGCTGTTGAAAGCATCATCGTGCATTTCAGAACACCCACAACAGAAACCGTCAGACAGTAACAATGAGAAAGCTTAACACTTCTGAGCTCCATTTGAAAATTGAGGTAAACTGAATCAAACTGAATAAAACTAAATTAAACTGAATAAACCAAAAACAAAAAGTAAATTCAAAAACTGCTATAGAAGACATGAAGATGTTAAAAATATATTGGAATGGCTGAAAATCAAAAGGTATTTTGATGTGTTCCCACCGGTACGTATTGCTCTTAAAATTACCACTACTATGTAATTCAGGAAGGAGACAAAAAATGTACTTTAATAATTTACATTTCTTTTGTTTACCATGGCACTTTTTCCTCCCATCACCCATAGCTCTAGGGAAGGAATGTTCAGTGGGTCAGAATATAGTTGGAGACGTGATCCTTATCCACAAAGTGCTCACATCCCTCAGTTTTATGTGTTGTAATCTGATCCTTTAAATTGGAACTGTTTCTGTTGGAAATCCTAATATCCTAATTAGGAAGCATATTAGAGATAAGTACCTTAATAAATGACGGAATGATGAGAAGGGAAATAAATAATCTCAGCTGGAGTGAACCCAAATGCAATCTCTATCAACTCCTGGATTATCAATCTGTTGTATTTATTGAGCCCTTCTGTCTGCAGAGCACTGTACTAACTGCTTGGGAGAGTACAGTGTAACAAGATAATATCCATGTTCCCTGTCCACAGTGAGCTTACGGTCTAGAATGGGAGACAGATACTCTCCTCCACTTTGATACTCAGGCACAGCATTCTCAATCCTACAGTGACACCTCAGCGTGGTTTAGTGGAAAGAGCACAGGTTTGGGAGTCAGAAGTCATGGGTTCTAATCCCGGCTCTGCCACTTGTCATCTGTGTGACCTTGGGCAAGTCATTTAACTTCTCTGTGCTTCAGTTACCTCATCTGTAAAATGGGGATGAATACTGTGAGCCCCATGTAGGACAACCTGATTACCTTGTATCTACCCCAGTGCTTAGAACAGTGCTTGGCACATAGAAAGCACTTAATCAATACCAACATTATTATTTTTATTACATCCCACTACTGCAAATAATTTTCTTTTAACTACCTCCCATCAGTTTCAAATTCAAATGAAAAGTTAGTATATAGAATTAATAAGGAAAAACAAAGTACAGGAGCAACTCTAAGATAAGTTTTCTGCTTTCATAGACCTCACTAAAGCATACGTTACCTTCAGCAGACTTGAGTTTGTTAGTAGCAACTCTAAGATAAGTTTTCTGCTTTCATAGACCTTACTAAAGCATACGTTACCTTCAGCAGACTTGAGTTTGGTAGTAGTCAAAGTATTTCCTTTTACTTATTTACTTTAAAAAGTATGTATTTTGCCAACTTACTGTACCTCAATTTGCCAACCTCTCGCCCATGTCCTGCCTGTGGCCTGTAATAATAATGTTGGTATTTGTTAAGCGCTCACTATATGTAGAGCACTGTTCTAAGCGCTGGGGTAGATACAGAGTGATCAGGTTGTCCCATGTGAGGCTCACAGTTAATCCCCATTTTACAGGTGAGGTCACTGAGGCCCAGAGAAGTTAAGTGACTTGCCCACAGTCACACAGCTGACAAGTGGCAGAGTCGGGATTCGAACCCATGACCTCTCACTCGCAAATCCAGGCTCTTTCCACTGAGCCACGCTCTGTAACACCCTCCCTTTTCATACCCGACAGTCAGTTACTCTCCTCACCTTCAAAGCCTTACTGAAGGCATATCTCCTCCCAGGGCTATTCCCTGACTAAGCCCTCTTTTCCTTTTCTTCCACTCCCTTTTGCGTCACCCTGACTTGCTCCCTTTATACATCCCCCCTCTCGGCCTCACAGAACTTATGTTCAAATTTGTAATTTATTTATTTATATTAATGTCTTTCTTCCCCTCTAGACTCTAAGCCCATTTTGGGCAGGGAATATGTCTGTGACAATGTATATTTTGCTCCTCTAATGCCAAGCTGCTCACTATACCTCGATCTCATGTATCTCACCACCAGCTGCAGGCTCAACTCCTGGCTCTGGTCCAGAATGCCCTCCGTCTTCCTATCCGATAGAATTACTCTCCCATCATTCTCCTCCCAGAAGCCTTCTCCTAGTAGTCCTTCATTTCTCCTTCCCCTACTACCTTCTGCATCTCACTTGTACTCAGATTTGTTCCATTTATTCACCCCTCCCTCAGCCCAATAGCAGTTACAAACATATCCATTTTTTATTAATTAACATTAATGTCTATCTCTCCAACTATTCACTAGACTAAACTCATTGTGGGCAGGGAACCTGTCTACTAACTCTGTTATATTGTACTCTCCCAGGTGGTTAGTACAATGCTCTGCAGAGAATAAGTGCTCAATAAATATGATTGATTGATTTTCTTATAACATTTTTAACGCCTTTATAGACTGGGGAAATTGATGACTTTAGGGGGATAAAAATTCAAAACTCACCTACTGAATGTGTGGAACAAATCTGACCTCAGAATAGAGCTAATGGATGGTGGGTAAGCGGTGTGACCTTGTAGAAAAAGCAGAAGCCTGGGAATCAGAGGACCTGAATTCTAACCCCAACTATGCAATTTATCTGCTGTGTGAACCTGGGCAAATCACTTACCTTCTCTGTGTCTCAGTTACCTCATCTGTAAAATGGGGATTAAATCCTCCTCTCTCCTACTTAGACTATGAGCCCCACGTGGGACAGGGACTGTGTCCAACCTGATTATTTTGTATCTACCCCAGGGTTTTGTACAGTGTCTGCTGAATAGTGAAGGGGCAATGGGGAGAGAACTTGTTTTTATGGTCGGGGGCACTGTCGAGGGCCCAGTTTGAAATCATGGCCATGCCCAGTGCTACATCGTTTTCCAGTGGGTCTACCTCAAAGCATATAATATTCTGGAGGGGACAGTAGAGGAAGTGCAGTCAACATGAGCTACCTTCCACATGTCTGCTGTGTAAACTTGAGCAAGTCACTTTACTTCTCTGTGCCTCAGTTACCTCAACTGTAAAATGGAGATTAAGACTGTGAGTTCCATGTGGAACAAGGACTGTGTCCTACCCGATTAGCTTTATCTACCGCAGTGCTTAGTACAGTGCCTGGAACATAGTAAGCACTTAAAAAATACCATTTGTATCAATACTTATTGAGTGTCTTCCAAGACACGGCCCCTGCCCTCAAAAAAAATCCACGAGACAAAAAGTTGTAACGATTATTATTATAATTATCATAATTATTATAATTAAAGTCTAGAGGGGAAGACAGACAAAATAAATTAATGATAGAAATACTAGAGTATAAGAATGTGTGCATAAGCACTATGGGGCTGGGATCAGTCTCAAAGTGCTTAAAGACTAACTCTGAGGAGGGAAAAAAAGCTTTATGACATAATACAAATTCAAGCAAACCCCTCCCTAATCAGAGAGAATGAAGCAATCACCTCTCATTGACACATTCTTAATCTATTTTCCTAGCATATTTGTCCCTTGCTTCTATGAAAAAAATCTGCTAATGTAGGGTGTTTTTTTTGTCTCAAACAAGTACATATTCACTCTCCTGATGAGAAAGACACATAATTGCTCTCAGCTACACACAATCATCTTCTAGATGAAGAAGTCCCAAGATGAGATCTCACTAGGAAAGTAGACCCCTAAGAAATGGCTTAGTCTCACCTCAGTGACTGTTGATTATTTATTGAATGGAGCTCGTTCTTCTGGTATCACATTCATTGATTCATTCAATTGCATTTGAGTGCTTACTGTGTGCAGAGCACTGTACTAAGTGCTTGGAAAGTACAATTCAGCAACAAATAGACAATCCCTACCTAACAACGGGCTCACAGTCTAGAAGGGGGAGACAGGCAGCAAAACAAAAAAGTTCTTTTGATGTGCCAGGCAGTGTAATAAGCACTGGGGTGGATACAAGCTAATGAATGAATCAATCAATCAATGACATTTATTGAGTGCTTACTATGTGCAGAGCATTGTAATAAATGCTTGGGAAAACACACTTCAATAAAATTAGCAGACACCTTCCCTGGCCTTAATGACTTTACAGTATAATTACATTGGACATAGTCCACGTCCCATATGGGGCTCAATCTTAATTCCCATTTTACAGATGAGATAACTGAAGTGCAGAGAAGTGATGCGACTTGCCCAAGCTCACACAACAGGCAAGCGGCAGAGCCGGAATCAAAATTCAAGTCCTTCGGACTACCAGATCCTTGCTCGATCCATTAGGCCATGCTATTTCCTGTGAATTGGTTCTGACCACGGGATTAGGTGAACCGTGATATTGGAGGAATTCCTTGTTTACATCACAATATAAAATTTAGAAACACTGGTCAATATGAGATGATAAGATGTTGGGGAGAGTAATGTGATTTGGGAGAGAATCTGAAAGAACAGGAAAAATCGAAAGATATAGTCAGAAAAAATAACATGGTGAGAGGGAAAAAAATGCATAGGTATCTCAAGAACAGAGAGATGGAAAATTAGGAGAGAGAAAGAGGAATGAAGAGAGGAAAAGAAGAGGAAGGGGGTGAAAAGTTCAGTAGGCGATGGGAAGACAAGAGTCACAGGAAGGGAGAAGGGGGTGATATATAAAACACATGAAAACAGTCCTCTAGACTGTAAGCTCATTGTGGACAGTTAATGTGTCCATTTACTGTTGTACTCTATTCTCTCAAGCTCTTAGGTCAGTGCCCTGCATTCAGTATATATGACTGACTGACAGTACTACGCAATACAGGATGGCCGGTCACCCTAGATCAACAGTAGTGAGGCTGTTGAAGACATGATATTAGATAGAGAAAGAAGAGAGAAAGAAAATGAAAAAGAGTAAATGTGGTTTTGGCCTGAGCATCTTGGCCAAATTCCAACTTGTAAGATTGCATTCTGCCTTTCTTCAAGCCCCCCTGCAGTTCCTTTTCAGATGTAGGACTCTGTCTTGTTTCTTTTCCTAAATGGTTCTCCAGTATTGTTGTCTGTTAAACAACTGTGAACACTCAGTGGTGAGGAAAGTGATTTCTGTATATACAGCTATAGTTTGTAACACAGTCCTTGGGGGGTGGAAGGTGCTACATAAATGTAAGATTCTGCTATTTGTTTCTAAATTGACCTACCGATTGATAGTGCTAACAATGATGAAATGCATCAGTGGGAAAAAAAAAATTTGCTTGTGAAGTTAACTTGGGTTCTGACTTAATTTTTGCACCTAGATTTCCCATGTACATACTATGCCACCTCCTTTCCCTCCCTAATGATACTGAAGGAATTTGAAACTAGTAACTCCAAGAAAGATAAATGCAAAGCTTACGGTGGCATTAAGCAAATGCAAGGAGTTTAGTGACACAGAACAAGATGCACAGCCAGGGTAAACATGAACTATAAATTGAATAAGCCAGAAGCAGGAGTTCAGAGCAGTTCAATCAATACTGCATAGAAACGTTTACCTGGGTTGTGAAATTGATTTTTCAGAATGAAATAATTTCTGTAAAACAAACTAAAGGAAGGACATGACCAGAAAAATATTCTAAGCAAGTTTTTGTTAAAAAAAAAAAATGCCCTGAAAGGATTATACCTAGCATGTTAATCTTCCATCCTGAAATTGGAAAGATATTGTTATTCCTTCGGCCAAAATCCAGTTACCAGACAGAATACGTTATTCATGAATGCAAATTATAATGAATGAGCAGCAAGCATATGCCATGATGACTTTTAATTTACTCTACTTTCCAACCCAGCAAGAGACTGTATTGACATATTTTACCCTCCATTAAAGGTACCTTTTCTGCACAATTTCTACTACAGTTTTCTTTGACTGGTAAGAATATTTCTTGTAAAGTCATTAAAATAAAAAAGGGGGAAACAGCACATTTCAGACTTAATCTTGAATATTTGAATCTTTTCACTAAGCAAGTGATTTAAACTGAGCGTGCATATTAAAAGAGATTTACCAAACCTCGAAATTGCTGAAAACCAAACAGCCCCACAAATCCAAGAATATAAATTAATACATACACTAATTTTAGTTTTCAAAGAAGAAATTGCCAAAAAATAAGCATTCAGTAGGATAAGAAAAGTGAAAGATGTAAATAAACAGCAGATGATTGATTCACATTTGGAATAAATGTGATTATTTCATATTTTATCAAAACAAGAATCTTTTTTTTAAATGCTCTTAATGACAAAAATATTTTCTTCTGAATGCAGCAATGTTGCATATTTTGCAATTAATGTTTTGATCTTTGGTTATCACTGATACTAAGAATAGGCAATACAATCTCTTAATTGAGAATTAAGAATAGCAAAAGTGCTGCCTAGTGGAAAGAGCACTTGTCTGGGTTCATAGGAAGTAGGTTCTAATCCTGTCTCCACAACCTATCTGCTTGTGACCTCGGGCAAGTCACTTCACTTCTCTGTGTCTCAGTTACCTCATCTGTAAAATGGGAATTAAGACGTGAGCCCCATGTGGCATAGGAATAGGTCCACTTGATTACCTTGAAACTAACCCAGCACTTAGTACAGTGCCTGGCACATAGTAGGCATTTAACAAATACCATACAAAAATAGAATGTCAGAAAGTATATCAAAAAAGAACTTCAGATAACGATGGTGTACTGCTGGTGTAATTATGGGCAGATAAGAGCATAATAGATACACATTGTAGTCTAATCAATAGAAAACATTTCAATCAACATATTGACTGAGCATTTTCCATATGCAGAGCACTGTACTAAGCACTTAGAAGAGCACAATACTACAGAGTTGGTAGGTGCATTTCCTGCCCACAACTAGCTTACAGTCTAGATACTTTCACTCAAAGAAATAGTAGTACTAGCATTTATTAAGCACTTTTTGTGTGCAGACACTGCATTAAGCCCAGAGAGACAAGTGACAGGTGGGAATTTGGCTCAGTTTCTGCCCCTCAAAATCTAAGATAGACAGTATTTTGTCTATTAACCAGCTTACTCAGCTTAAAACCAGGGGCACCATCCTTTTACAATATCCTACTTAAAACAAGGGACAAGATTCTTACTGGGGAAAAAATAGAGGATTAGAAAAAACCTTATCAAAACCTCTGAAGTTGATTTTTATTCTAGTTTATTTTAACATATGAAATAGAAATCCTTTAGGCAGTTGATAATTCCATATTGAACAGATGAGTAACTGATCAATAAATTCAATTGACTTTCTGACTGACCTTGAGGATAGTGATTGTGTTCACCAACTTTATTATATTGGGCTCTCCCAAGTGCTTATTACAGTGTTCTATACTCAGTAACTGTTCAGTAAATATCATGATTGATTGATGTGTTGTTGCTTTTTCTAATCACCAAAGACTTCATGGACTAGTTCATATACTTCAGCAATGATTTGAATGGATACATATTTACTATCACTCCTTATGGGCAAGGAATGTGTCTGCTAATTCTGTTGTACTCTTCTAAGTGCTTAGTATAGTGCTCTGCACATATTAAGTGCTCAATAAATACCACTGATTGATTAGTTGATTGATCGCTTGAAATTTACTGTTTAAAGCAGAGTTGGCAATCGTTTCAGGAGGGACTATTCTCTGCCTAAAAGGTTCCCTCTTTTTAGGCCTACTTAGCACAATTAAACTTACTCAGTTTTATGGTCAAACTCAAAGTAACCTGACATTCTACAAGATACCATATGGAATAGCCTAATATATCTAAAATCACTTGAGATATTTGGCTATGATCTTGAAGCGATTTTAATTTGTTTCAAGATACCATGTACTTTAGAGTGCTATCTTGATATAATATGGGCAAATTACATCTGGGCTGAAATCTGAGTTTAGTGCTCAATGTTTTGTACAGTCTGTTTTAGGAATCTGGAGTTGGTCTGGTCTGTGTTTCGGGGAGCTCAGACAGATCAAAAACACCTTTCAGGTACTAAAGAATGTCACTGCCGCATCCACAGTCATTCTTGAAACATGAAGACTTGGAAAGATGGCATATTTAGGATAATGTGGATTCAGAATGGTGGATGACCAAATCAGTCAATTAGTGGTATTTAATGAGCACTTACTGTGACCCCTCTAGACTGAAAGCTTGTTGTGGGCAAGGAATGTGTCTGCCAATTCTGTTGTACTGTATTCTCCCAAACACTTAGTACGATGCGCTGTACGCAGTAAGTGTTCAATAAATACCATTGATGATGATGACAGTGATCAGATAAGGGAAGTAGTAGAGTATAAAGATATTATATACAAGTGCTTTGGGACTGGGGTGAGTATCAAATTGCTTAAAGGGTATACAGCCAAGTACACAGGTGGTGCAGGAAGGAGGGCAGATGGGGAAAATGAGGGCTCTTGGAGGAGGTGCAATTTTAGGAAGGTTTTGAAGATAGGGAGAGTGGTGGACTGTCAAATATGAAGAAGGAAGGAGTTCCAGGTCAGACAGAGGATCAATCAATCAGTGGGATTTATTGAATGCTTGCTATAATAGTAACAGTAATAATAATCGTGGTATTTGTTAAGTGCATACTATGTACCAGGCACTGTATTAAGCCCTGGGGAGGATAGAAACAAATCTACTGGACACAGTCTCTGTGGGGGTCTCTCCCACATGGGGCTCACAGTCAAAATCCCCACTTCACAGATGAGGTAACTAAGGCACAGAGAAATTAAATGACTTGCCCAAGGTCACACAGCAGACAAGAGGCGGGGCTGGGATTAGAGCCCACGACCTTCTGACTCCCAGGCCTGTGCTCTGTCCAGTATGTCGTGCTACTTTCCCTTGCTATGTGCAGACAAGTGTATCAAGCAGTTGGGAGAGTACAACATGTCATGATTGCCAGACACTTTCACTGTCCACAATGACCTAATAGTCTAGAGGGGAAGACAGACATTAATAGCAATAAGTAATTTATACTATGTAATTTAAAGATTTGTATTCAAAGTGCTGTGGAGTTAAGGTTGGGGCAAATTATCAAATGCTCAAAGGTCACAGATCCAAATGCATAAACAAAACAGAAGGGAAAGGGAGCTGGTAAAAGCAGATTTAATTGGGCAAGGCCTCTTGGAGGATAATATGAACCTAACATTGCTTTGAACATGGGGAGACTGGTGGTCTGGTGTATATTTGTTCATTCAGTCATACTTATTGAGTGCTTACTATGTGCAAAGAACTGTACTAAGTGCTTTTGTAGGGAAAGGGAGTTCCTGGACAGGCAGAGGGAGGGAGATGGGCAAAAGACCAAGCAGCGAGATAGAGGAGCTCAAGGTATAGACAATAGGTTGGCATGAAACAAGCCAATTGGGTGGATTGGGATGTAGTAGGAATGAAGTAAGATAGGAGGGTGAGTCAACAACTCTGGGGTGTCTCATTATTATCCCAAGGCTTAGAAGAGTGTTTTGCACATAGTAAGCTCTTAACAAATACCATAATTATTATTATTTTTCAGTTGGCTCCTCTTAGGCCTTTGGGTCCGGGCCACTGCATTTAACTGGGCTACTTATGAACAGCATGAATTCTCACTTCGATTAAGCTTTAATATATTAGAAATATATCATGCTTTGTAAAGGATCAATTGTTAGCGGCTGCCAGTGTCTATTACCTTTCTCTAATCTATCATCATTTTATGAGTTGTGGAAACACAATGCCTTTATTTGTTCCTCTGAAATTTAACTACCTTTGACTTTCCATCTTTCATGAATGTGAATTACAACATGGCTATCATTTGGGTAGTAGGCACCTTAAAATTATCCACTACATATTGTGCATATTCACAGATGAATACATATTACATTAATACAGGGTTCCAAAAATTTAAAAAGGCATAAAAATTGTGTAAGCGCTCCAAACCTTGATCAGCCCTACCTAGGTAGCTGGGGTCTAAGTATGATTGTAGCTGGTGACAAAGGGCACTTTTACTGAGAATAATGGTATCACCTTCAACCTAAGCATCGTCAAGCCCATAGATCTGCTGTTGGACTGGTTTCCTTAAGATTGGAGTGGACAAGCCAAAATATTGAATTCTGTACTGAAGTGACTGGGGAAAGGGAAGGAAAAATCAGTATTTTCCAATTTGAAACATCCAAGTGAATAACTGAAACTCAGATTGAGTAAGGCTTGCACCTGTTCAATCAATCGATCAAATTTATTGAACATTTACTGTGTCCAGAACACTGTACTAAGCCCTCGGGAGTGTAAAATATAGCAGAGGAGGTCGATGTTGCTAATTTAAAACATTTGGCAATTACGCTCATTTTAAATAAGCACTTATCTCCAACTCACCTCTTGCCGGAGTCCATGAATTCCTTTGTAGGAATACTAACTAGCATCTGTCTCATCTTCAGCACCTTCTTAACACTGAGTTCATTAGCTGCTGACAGTGACTGATTTCCTAAGAGCTTTTTCTTAACAATCTGTAACCTGGAAAATAAGTGTTGTGCTCTATACTGCAGCAGACCGACTCCCCCCACACTCCTTTCTTGAACTTTTCTGAGATGGAAGTATAAGGGGATAAGATCATCCTGTTTTTAGTTGATGAAGATCTAACTCACCACAGAGAGAATTATCCAGAGGTTGTCTTTTCTAGTTAAAGAACAGCCAGAGAGATTCTTACAGAGCAAAGGTGAGAGGAATCCGAATTGAACTTTAAATTAACGGACTCACTAGAGGAGTTTGTATAGTGCTTGCTCCACGTTAATCCGCTGTTAGTCTCTCCTCGCGGGAGAAACCAGCATGAAAAGATACGTGTGTCTAGGAGTTTAACTCATCTTAAAGAAAATGTCCACTTGACATCATAATAATGATGTACTTCTTTCAAGAGGCTCAGTGGACTATAAAGCCATTATTTCTTCAGTGTTCGGTGTAGAGAGGAAAGCCAGATTTGGACTACAAAGGATGAACTGCTCAGTAATCAATTAAGTATCTAATCAATTGGTATCTATTGAGCACTTACATTCAGAGCACTGTATTGAGCACCGGGGAAGGGTTCAGTACAGTATAGCCGTGAGACACAATCCCTCCCCGCAAGCCGTCTTTGCCTAAATAATCAATGAAGCTGACCAAAATCTCATATGCTGATCAACTTTCAGTCTATGACTCATTCATACAAGCATTCATTCATTCAATCGTATTTATTGAGTGCTTACCGTGTGCAGAGCACTGGACTAAGCACTTAGAAAGAACAATTCAGCAACAAAGAGAGACAATCCCTGTCCACAACTGGCTCACAGTCTAGAAGTGGGAAGTCAGACATGAAAACAAGTAAATAGGCATCAGTAGTATCAGTATCGATGAATTGAATTATAGATCTTTATACATGAAAACAAGTAAACATGTATTAATTATCAATAAATAGATGTATAGATATGTACCTCTATACACAAGTGCTATGCGGATGGGAGGGAGTAGAGTTTAGGGAGTGAGTTGGGACAATGGGGAGGGGAGGGGGACCTGAAGAAAATTGGAGGGCTTAGTCTGGGAAGGCTGCTTGGAGGAGGTGAACCTTAAGTAAGCCTTTCAGTAGCCATCAGTAGGACCCCAACAGTGCACACGTGGCGTGGTGGCCGAGAGGTGGGTGGAGGGTAGCCTGGGGAGGTGGAGGCAGCATAGTCTGTGGGAAGATTCCTGCCAAGGCCATGACACCACCACTCCCCTCAGGAGGAGGAAGAGGTGACTGCAATGGGGCAAAGGTTGAATGAAGATGACCATTGCAGTCACCTCTGACTGCATTGAACGAATGAAGGGAACCAGCACATGAGCAGAGACAAAAAAAAGAATAATGACGTATCTGGTTGCCCTGAGCAGCATGGTCTAGTGGAAAGAGCACAGTCCAGGGAGTCAGAAGATCTGTGTTCTAATCCCATCTCCGCCACTTGCCGGCTATCTTACCTTGGCAAGTCACTTACTTCTCTCTGCCTCAGTTTCCTCCTCTGTAAAATGGGGATTCGATACCTATTCTTCCTCCTATTTAGATTGTGAGCCCCATGTAAAACAGGGACTGTATCGGGTTCGATTATCTTTTTTCTACCCCGGTACTTAGTACAGTGCTTGGCATATAATAAGTGCTTAAAAATACAAGAAGTCATTAATAAAATACAAGTTTTAGGACCGTCATTATCTGTTAATTATAATTAACCAGGCATCGTTCTTTTTCTAGACAGGAGAATAAATAGGCCTGGCTGACAGGGAGTTTCTAAAAGCAGTTGATAGTGGTCGTCAGATGGCAGAGTTCTAGAATATGAATGTTTTATTTTTAAAGGGCTAACAATTTCCCCAGTTTGATTACCGACAGATCCCCCAGTTTGATTACTGATGAATTCAGAAGCCAAGAGCATAGGATGATTACAGTCGCTTCCACTGTCAAAACCTCTTTTTCCGAATCCATTTTCACAGTTATAAGGGAAAATAATTTTTTAATAACTACTCAGTGTTTTCAAAATAGTTGCTATTACAACATATAATCATCACAACAACATAAAGGAGAACCAATCGATAAACTATATTTATTGAATGCCTCCTGTGTGCAGAACACTGTACTAAACACTTGGGAGAGTACCCTACAATAGAGTTGGAAGATGTGATCCCTGCTCATAAGGAGCTTGTCAGCTGTGTGACTGTGGGCAAGTCACTTCACTTCTCTGTGCCTAAGTTCCCTCATCTGTAAAATGGGGATGAAGACTGTGAGCCTCACATGGGACAACCTCATTCCCCTGTATCTACCCCAGCACTTAGAACAGTGCTCTGCACGTAGCAAGCGCTTTAACAAATACCAACATTATTAAGGAGCTGACAGTGGAGAGTCTTCAGTCTTCTCTAAAAGAACAGCATATTCCTTTCTTTCAGCATCAATCAATCCAGCATCTTTACACTGACTATGTGCACTCTACTAAGCACTTGGGAAAGTACAGAGTTGGTAGACACGTTCCCTGCACACAGTGTACTTCCCAGGAGCTTAGTACAGTGCTCTGCACACAGTAAGTGCTCAATAAATACAAATTGAATGAAGAGCCTGCAGTCTAGAGTCTGCAGTCATCCATTCATTTAACACTTGATATGGAAAAGAAATGAACTTCCAAGATGCTTATCAGGAGCAGTACCAGAGGAAAATAATTTGAGGGTGGGATGGGGTGGGAAATCAGTTTTAAAATAACTAAATTATATGGGATGCAGTGTGGCCAAGTGGAAAGAGCATGGGGCTAGGAGTCAGGGATCCTGGGTTCTAATCCTGGCTCTGCCACTTGTCTGCTGTGTGACCTTGAGCAAGTCACTTAACTTCTCTGTGCCTTAGTTTCTTTATCTGTAAAACAGAGATTAAATCTGACTCCCTTCTACACAGATTGTGAGCTCCGTGTGGGACAGGGACTGAGTCCAACCTAACTATTTTGCGCTTGGCACATAGTAAGTGCTTAACAAGTCCTAATATAAAATAAAGTAAAAATAAAGGCAAAACCGAGCCTTCAGCTCATTCTAATCACTCAAGAGTTACATCGCTCAAATGCTTCTCAGTCCTAGAAAGAATAATAGAGAGAAGCAAGGGGAGAAAAATAGAGAAAAGAAACACTGATGAAACTCCCTTATAATTGAGCCAAGTACAGCATGCTTTAATTCAAAGATAATGTATTGCTTTAGCAGTATTACTAGTTACAGAATTTATGAAGCACTTACTTGGTGTGGCAGACTGTATTGGCCACTTGTTAAAAGCAGAATAAAAAGTGACAGGCATTCCCTGCCCACAGAGAGTATGCACTTATGGGAGAGATAAGCATAAAATACCTTATCAAGTTTTACACCATACATCTGATCCTTTCTCATCCTGTCACTCTCAGAGACTTGTCCTTTAAATATCTACTTTCACCCCAATAAATGCTTTCAACAGTTCCAATTAGACTTAGCACCCTAGTTTATTGTCTTATTTCCCTAGTTTACAGTCTTACTTCTGTAGTTCACTGTCTTGTAATGTTTTCTGTGTGTTGGATATAGTCATTATTAATCATGCTTAACACTTACCCAGGGTTGTACAGAATATGCTTGTTTATCTACTCTCATTCAGCATTTTCCCAAACTTCCCTCTTTTATAGAAATTTTCTGGTGCAGAATATTGTAAGCAGCTAAAACAATACTTTTCAAATAATGCATCGAATAAACATAATGGGTATTACCAAACCCCAAGATGAATTTAGGGTGGAAAACAAATTTGGTCCCTGACATTCAACCTAATCATTAAATAAAATTTTCTGAGTATCATCTGTTAGACCGTGCTGTGGGATATTACAATCCATGGAGAAAATGATATGATTTCAAAATATCCAGAGATCTCATTGGCAGTTGGGAAGGGAATGGCAGTCAATAAATCAATCAATCATATTTATTGAATGCTCATTGTGTGTAAAACACTGCAGAAAAGGAAAGAAAATAACCACATCTCCCAGGGGGCAAAAAGGGCAGATATACTATATTTTACAGCAGTAAAGAGAATGTTCTGGGTGGGGCAGGACTCTTTTAGTCCCTCTCTCATTATACCACTACTTCTACTAATACTTGTGGTATTTGGTAAGCTTTTACTATGTGCCACACACTGTACTAAACATCTGGGGTAGATACAAGATGATCAGGATGCACATGGGATTCGCAGTCTAAGAAGTTGTGTTGAATTTGCATTTTGCACCAAGAAGTTACATGACTTGCCCAAGATTACACAGCAGGTAAATAACAGAGCCAGGATTAGAACTCAGGTCCTCTGACTTTCCAGATACATGCTCTTTCCACTAGGCCATGCTGCTTGTGAACCATCTGAGCTGAAAGGTTGTACTTGACTGCACCCACCCATCTAATTAAGCCTGAGGAAGGGGTGGCCAGAGAAAATGGCCTACCTTCTTCTGAACAAAATTTTTGGTGTTGGCAATTAATGTTTTAGGAAATTATCTCATTTATGTTCAACCAGAGTTTTACAGTGCTTTCTAATATTTACACAGCTATCTTTTGATACCGGTTCAGACCTTTTAACTCTTCTATCTGAATTCTTCTTTTCTGGTAGGAGATTTCAATAAGAACCCACCCCTCAACCCAATCTCCTAGCAACTGTGTGCCAAACATTGTAGGAAGCAGGGAGGAATGTTCAGTAGTTAGAAGAATGATCCCCGATTCCAAGGACCTCAAAGTCCACCTGGGAAAAGATATAATGTGCGATAGCATAATAACACAACATAAGAAGAGGAGAAAAGGTATTTTGTTTGAACAGGAAACTGTCCTCTTTCACTGAAAATACCCTGTTCTTTGGGACCCAAATCCAATGTTTGTGATCCACTAATTTTATCAACTATCACTAATAAATGAACCTATTCCACAGTTCTTTCTCTTTATCATCACCTTTAAGTTCTTCCTTTATTTCTCTCCTCAATTTAAATGGTACATTCCTTTTAGCGAATGTATCAATCTCCTTCGTTTCAGCTCGATAATGACGTGTAACTTCCCTATGCCTTCAAATACTCTTGATATTTATCTTTAATATTTATATCAACACCCTTATTTAATAATAATGAAGAACTAAACATGATTGTGATCCCAAAATTGATTCCATTCCCAAAAAACAACAACAAATTGTAATTCAGAGGAAAAGAAAACAACTTTGGTTCCATTTAATATCATTGTATTTTCCTAGATGGACTGTTTTCATTCATGTCTATATTTTTCCTATCAGTTTTCTTTTATGTCTCATTTGAATTACTCATGTCTTGCTGTCATTTTAATTGAATATATATGCTATCTTACTGTGTTTTCGATAATGGAAAACAAGTATGTTCACTGCAGCAACAATAATAGAGTTTTGCAAATGCAAGGCGTTCATGCACGGAGGTACTAATACACTTCTTTTCGCTATAATGCCATTTCCATTCTCTGCCATGTTTTCTTTTTTGATTCATCTGAACCATATAACTTCCAAATAAAATATTTCCAGACTTCAGTGACAGATACACTTTATTCTTAAGCCATAGGTGTTTTTAGCTGTTTCATGATGAAATAGGAATCTTTTATCATACACGGGCCTATATTCTGTTTTCAAGTCACATGGTACCATGCTATGGAGCTTTGCTGAGAATCAAGCCAATTGCTGCAGTGTTTTATTTAATAAAAATCATTTTTTATTCATCAATTAATGGTGTTTATTGAGTACTTACTATGTACAGAACATGCTCTCTGCCCAAAATGTCCTTAAAATCTAGAGGAAATAGGACTAATTATTAATGAAAGGTCAGTGCTGAAATAGCCTCTAAAGGACCCTGACACACACCCCAGTCCCACAGACGATATGTACACACAACCTTCTAATCCACTATTTCCCCTCCCCCTGTAATTTATTTTAATGCCTGTCTCCCGCTGTAATCTCTAAATGCCTTGTGCGCAAGGATTGCATCTTACAGGTTTATTCTACTGCATTTTCCCAAATGCTTAGTATGGTGCTTTGCACACATTAAGTGCTCAATCAATCTTATTTATTGAGCACTTACTGTGTGCAGAGCACTGAACTAAGCAGTTGGGGGAGGATAATATAACAGAATTAGCAGGCAAGTTCCTTGTCCATAACGAGCTTATAGTCTAGAGGGGGAGGTAAACATTAATAAGAATAAGTAATTTTTATAATATATACTATACAAAGTTATGCACGTGTGTGCTGTGAGGTTGGATGTGGTGTGCATATCAAATGTCAAGAGGTCACAGATCCAAATGCATAGATGAGGCAGAAGGGAGAGCGAACTAGGGAAATGGCTGAATCGGGGAAGGCCTCTTGGAGGAGGTGTGACCTCAGTAATGCTTTGAAGGTGGAGAGAGTGGTGGTGTGGCAGATATGAAAGGGGAGGGAGTTGTAGGGTAGGGAGAGGATGAGGGAAAGGGGTCAGTGGAGAGACAGACCAGATGGAGGCACAGTAAATAAGCTGGCGCTAAAGGAGCGGAGTGTGCAGGCTGGGCTTTACTAGTGTAGTCCAATTGATTTATTGAGAAAATACATTTCATGCTGGAATGTTCATGGCATCATGCATATAACATCATGCATTCTCTGCCACTTCCTTTATTTGTACTTCATTTTAATATCTGTCTCCCCATTACACTGTAAGCTCTTTAAGTGCAGTGATCATGTCTACCAACAATCTTGTATTGTCCTCTCCCAAGTGCTTAGTATGGTACTCTGCACACAGAAAGTGCTCAATAAATCCAATTGACAGTTTGAGAAAAACATTTTATGCTGGAATGCATTCAATAAACACCACTGTTTGGTTGACTGAGTCTAAGGCCTCAGTCTTTTAAGAGATGCATATTGACTTATTTTGATGTTATCTGGTGTGCTGGCTTTATTATGTATTGATATTAAGCACTTAGTACAGTGGTCTGACAACATTAAAGGTCAGTAAATATCTCTGACTGTTGTTTATAAGTCACTGTTGTAGATCTTTATAGCTATCGTTCCCTGCTTTTATTGTGCATCAGGGACTATGTGAGTCTGATCTGATTATCTTATATTAAGATGTGGGGCAGATATTAATAATTATAATAATAATTGTATTTTTTTAAACAGTTAAGTGGAAAGAGGACAGAGTTATGCGGGGAGGGGTCAGGAAACCCAGGATGAAGCCTCAGCTCTGCCACTAGTGGTCTATGTGACCTTGGACAAATCACTTTACTTCTCTGTGTCTCAGATCCCTCATCTATAAAATGGGGATATGGTACTTCTTCTCCCTACCCCTTTGACTGTGATCCCAGGCATGACAGAAACTGTACCCGCTCTGATTATCTTATATCAAGCACAGTGCTTGGCACACAGTAAATCCCTAGCTCTGTCATAATTATCATTATGTACCCTGCATTTTAGCACCCTACTTAGTATACAGGAAGTACTGGCTGAATACCATAACTGACTCAACCTTTCAAGTATTTTGGCCTGGGTAAAAAGAAAGATTGAAGATCATTTCTACAGCTGTAGGTTCTCTTTAGTAATAGATGAAGACTTATTTTTAGTCTGTAGCTCAAAATCCCTTTCTTCTGAATAATCTGTGAAAGAGAGAATTTCAAAGTTAAATGTGCACACGTACACATGAAATAATTGAATCCATAATCCTTCATTATTGGCATCCATTTAAATGTTATTTGATCATGCAACTGAATTTATTATGTTTTTTAATCACTTTGAAATATATTTATATTGTTTTGTTCATTTCTTTTGGATTGTGGGATCTCATTAAAGTGTGTCACGTGATTTCCTACGAGAACCATATATTTTGCTTAGTGCTCTTTTGTTTACCACTGAATTTTCATGGATCCAATTAAGAGACTGTTTCAGGCTTTTGCAGTTGTCTCTGTGAAGAACTAGTGTGGAGGAAAATTTGGAATCATAATATGTATGAATAAATAACATTTTGCAGTAAAAAAATGCAACATGGAAGACCCTGAGTTTGATATTTTGAGGAATGCTGAAATAATTCTACCTTTGCTTAATCAATCAATCAGTGGTTCTTTATTGAGTGCTTACAGTGTGCAGAGCACTGTACTAAGCATTTGGAAGAGTACAATACAGAGCTGGTAGACATGTTCACTGCTCACAAGGAACTTACTTCTGGAGGGGGAGTCAAACAATAATGTAAATAAACACTTTTAAATACATATATAAGTGGGGTACTTGGAGGAAACAGTGTTGTCTAGTGAATAGAGCACGGGCCTGGGAATCAGAAGGACCTGAGTTCTAATCCCAGCTTTGCTACTTGTCTGCTGTGTGACCTTGGACAAGTCATTTAACTTACTTGTGCCTCAGTTACTTCATCTGTAAAACAGGTATTAAGACTGTGAGCACCATGTCGGTCATACACTGCTTCCAACCTGATAAGGTTGTACCTACTCCAGCATTTAGTACAGTGCCTGGCACACAATAAGTGCTTAACAACATAAGAAAAGCAGCGCTTAGTGTTAGTGACAATTTTCTTGAAGTACTGGGTTTCATAATTAAGGAATCAGTTAGAACCCAGGAAGAGGGTTAAAGGAGCAGCCAGGTTAATGACTTAAAATTTAGAAAGCCTAAAAGCAAAAGTTAAAAGCATCTGAGATTATTTGAGATTATGCAGCATGAAGAAGAGAAGGCTGAAGGCTGAGGAGATAAGTGGCAATCATCTGAGAGGTTCTGAAAGGCTATTTTTCAGAACATAGTGTTCAACTGTTATCCATTTCAACTCAGGTCCCAAGAAAATGGGACTCAAATTGCAGAAGATTAGAAACGTCCCTCTCTATTCGATATTGGATCAGGCCTTTCAAGATGTACACTACCTGCATCACGATGTGGTTTCACAGCAATATGAAGTATATGCCATATGCACAGATGAAATCTTTGCAATTCAACAGGTATGGTAAAAAGGCAGAAATGAAACCAAGGCCTGCTTTATGATTTCTGATGCCTTTAGACAGTGAATCGACACCATCAGTAGACAAAACTCTGGCAGCTGTTAAGCAAACTTCAGCTCCCCTAGAAAAGCAGCCTGCCCTAGTCAAAAAAGTTTGGACCTGGAAGTCAGAGGACCTGGGTTTTAATCCGAGTTCCACCACTTGTCTGCTGTGTGGCCTTGGGCAAGTCACCTCACTTCCCTGTGCCTCCGTTACTTCATCTGTAAAATGGGGATTAAGATTTTAAGCCTTGTGTGAGACAGGTACTGTGTCCAACCTGATTATCTTTATATACCCCAGCACTCAGTATGGTCCCTGGCATGTAGTACGTTTTTAACAAATACGTGTCCTGTCTTTTGCTGTCGAATCATCTCCGACCCACAGCGATGCCACGGACACATCTCTCCCAGAACACCCCGACTCCAACTGCAATCGTTCTGGTAGTGTATCCATAAAGTTAACAAATACTATTAAAATAAATGACCAAAATCTTTACGCTGTTCTGACTGTATGGTCAATGCAGTTCTGTTCAACCTATCCTATGCCTATTTATATTTAAGGGCACATCTAGTGACTTGGAAACTAGAATAAGAATCCACTCTGATCCACTGTGAACTCTCCCCTCTCAACAGGCCTTGAGCAACATTAAAAGTCCTAGATAATTGCTATACCTGATGAGAGAATTTCTACATCTTGATGACTGGGCTCATCAGGCAGATTATTTTTACTCATTTCCTAGAGTGGACACATTTCTATGAGCTAACGATAGAAAAATGAAGCTATCTATCATGTCACCCAAGACTTTCATTAGCAGAGAACTTAATGCTGTCCCTGCATTTTGCTAAGTAAGCAGTATTCCATCCAAAAATGCATGTGGAAAATAGATTGTAAAAGGCCAGTATGGTTTTAGAATAGTACCATAATCATTAGTAGTATTATCATTATTATCCTGGTATTTGTAAAGGGCTTAGTAAGGGTCAAACATGAGAAACAACATCACCTAGTGAATAGAGCATGGGCTTGGAAGTCAGAATGGCCTGGGTTTGAAACCCAGGTCTGCCACTTGTCTGCTATGTGACCTGTGGATAGTCATTTAACTTCTCTGTGCCTCAGTTATGTCATCTGTAAAAATGGATTATAAGACTCTGAGCCTCATGTGGGACATGGACTGTGGCCACTCTGATTAGTTTGTATCTATCCCAGTGCTTACTACAGTGCCTGGTACACAGTAAATATTTTTCAAAGGCTACTGAAAAAAAATAAAACGAAAACAAAAAGCACTGTTTTAAGCTCTGGGGTAGGTACAAGTTAATCTGGTTGGACAAAGTCCCTGTCCCACATGAGGCTCACAGTCTTAGAGGGAGGGAGAAGGGGCAGGAGATTGACAGAAAGAGTTTAGCAACAGTGGGGAATTAAGCTTGACATCAAATTGATAGCCTTAATAATAATACTAGTGATAATAAAAATTGTGATATTTGTAAAGTGCCCGGCACTGTTCTAAACACTGGGGTAGATAAAAGCTAATCAGTTTGGACACAGTCCCTGTCCCATGTAGGGCTCACAGCCTTAATCGCCATTTGACAGATGAGGTAACTGAGGCCCAGATAAGTTAAGTGACTTGCCTAAGGTCACACAGCAGCCAAGTGGTGGAGCTGAGATTAGAATCCATTAGCTTCTTACTCCCAGGCCTGTGTTCTATCCACTAGCCATGATGCTTTATTCACTTGCATTGAGTACCGTTCATTTTGGTGGCATCCTGGGGAGAAAACACACCAGCATTTGGTATTAGTTGCATCATTTGGTTCACCAGGGAAGCAGATTGAAGGTCTGCATGATAGTGGTCATGGGTTCTAACAGTGGTCATGTCTAGACTGTGAGCCCACTGTGGGCAGGGACTGTCTTGAGCAAATCATTTCCCTTATCTGTGCCTCACTGACTTCGTATTGTAAAATGAGAATTGAAACTGTGAGCCCCACATGGGATAGGGACTGTGACCAATCCGATTAGCTTGTATCTACCCTAGCACTTAGTAGAGTGCCTGAAACCTAGTAAGTGCTTGACAAATACCATTATTATTCATCATTATTATTCTGAATATTTGTCACACAGATTGGCCTGCTATTTGGAAAGCCAAAAGACAAAGCCACAGACAGTTTTGGGTTGAAAGGAAGACAAGGACGTCTAACTAGAGAATGGACCTTGGAGTCATTTGAACATGGAAAAAGCAGCATGGCCTAATGGAAAGAACATGGACCTGGGAGTTGGAAAGACCTGGATTCTAGTCCTGGCTCCACCACTTGTCAACTGTGTGACCTTGGACAAAGCACCTCACTTCTCTGTGCCTCAGTTATCTCTTCTGTAAAGTGGGGATTAAGACTGTGAGCCCCCTGTGGGGCATGGATTGGGTCAATCTTATTAGCTTGAAACTACCCTGGAGCTCAGTACCTGGCACATTATAAGCGCTTAACAAACACCATTAGAAGTGTATTGTCTCATCCTCAAATATGATGCCATCGGTATTAGAGTACCCTTTTTTAAGATTTAAACACATCTATGCATCCTCAACATGCACCATTCCTAGCAAAGTCAGCAAAAGACAAGTCAAAGTTATAACTTGATGAGACCAAATATATCAGGTATAGAGAATCACTTTAGAAAATAAAGATAAGGAAGATATGACAGTTCTCCTTGAGCTAAGAGTTAACCAGATTACGAAAATATACAAAAGAAACATGTAACATGAAATGAAAAAACTCCCTATTAATCTTCTGATTTCAACTCAATATAAAGGGCTCCAGGAGCAAACACACATTGAAACTATTCATAGCAATCTCTGTGTCCAGCTTTTTGGCTTTTAATGGGAAAAGAAAACAGACAGCCTTCTTTTGTCTCTGCCAGCCTTTCAGAATCCTGATAAAAGCAGTGCAATTTCAAGTAGACCATCTCCTTTCTCTTTCCCCTCTCTTCCCAGATGAATCCAGAGAAAGTCTGGATACAATAAATGGGTACAATCTTTTGGCTATGTGATGCTTTTATATTAATGCGGACAAGTAGTGGAGGTCTACCCAGTCCTAAAAGCTTTTATTTCCAAAGGGCTGGGCAGAACTGGCAGGCAAGAGCTATTTCAAGTCAAAATTAGTGTCTCAGTGGAATGTTTTTAGCCTCTGACTGGACAAGACCTTAGGAAAGATCTATATCGGGGTGAAGAAAAGAAAAAAACAAAGCCTGCAGAAATTCTAAGATGAGTGATTGGGTATTCCAAAATTGATAACTCTGAATATGTTAAAAAAAAAAAAGGTCAGTATTCTGAAATGAAAATCAGTCCACTCACAGAACACATGTTTAAAATGTAATTTAACATTGCATGGCCTTTTCTATTTGCTATCATATTCCAAATGTTTATAGGCCAATTGAAAGTCTAACTGATATTTGCTTGTTGACACAGGAGTGGGGGTGGGTACTTGTTATACAATTCTATGATTATATGTCCTTTTATAGATTGGGATCCTGGTTAAATTAATCTTGGGCAGAATCACTATGATTTATAGGTTTTAAGTAGTAACTATGGAGCAAGCAGAATGAATTGGTTGTAGCAAAGCATATGGTGATTAACACAAAAACAGCCATTTGTTACTCACATTAAGAAATCAAAGAGCAACTTGAAAATAGTCAGTTACAAAAACAAGAATGACTGAATTAATGTTTGCATAAGACACCATACTATTTAACTAAAAAGCTCTAATGTCAACATGCATCTGAAATGCAGCCAAATGATGCCTTTCCTCTTATATTGTTCCTTATTTAAAAGTAAACGTGTTTCAAAACAATGTATCTCTGCACACTTAGTGGTATTACGTTTTGTGGTAAATGTTTCTCTAACCTGATGTGGATGAGCTTCTGCTGTCAAACCCAAGTGGGAGGGACTGCATATAGTGTCACGTGTTCTCTGGAAACGAGGCTGGGAAAACTCAATCATATTTTCTAAAGCCTTGTCTATTGCTTTCACATCTTCATCCTGTATACCAGGATGCCATTTTAAAAGCATAATCATGCTGATGGTGTAGGCTATTAGGTGACATAGCCCATTTGACTGTAATGACCTGTTGAACAAAATCATTTTGAATTCGGTTTTCCTTTCTAACTCAGCCTGCTTGTCTTTGGATCTTTTCAGGATATCTATAGCACTTATAGGAACCAATGTTCCTGATGAGCTTTAACATTCCCCCAATGGTTAAAATCCTATTGTCTTCCCAAAAAATAAAATCTCAAAAGGGCATGATTCTCCTCTGCTAAACTTGAAGCTTATTGAAGGCAAGGATTGCTTGCTCTAACTCTTCTTACTCTCCCCAGCACGTAAAAGGGGTCTGTAGACAGCAGGTCTTTGATCAAATTGATCGGTCCATACGTTATTATTGAGTTGTTAACCAAACAGTATTTCCAATACTGCCATGTTTGACCTTATTGCAGATTCTTAGATATGTTCTTAATCAATCAAATGTATTGAGCATATCAATGTGTGCAGAACACTTGGGAGAACATAAACTTTTCCATGTTTCCCATCATCGCTGACAACAGCACCATTCTCCCTGTCTCACAAACTCAGACCCTTGGTATTACTCTTAACTCTCTCTTTCAACCTGCATATTCAGTTACCAGATCCTATCAGTTCTATCTTCATAAAAAAATAATCCTGCCTCAAGTTACTTACAGTCTAATGGAGTAGACAGATCTAAATGAATTTACAGATATGAGGCAATAGAGCATGGGAAGTCAGATAAGTGAATCAATAAGGGCTTAAATATGAAATGATGCAAATCGCTATATTACAAACTTTGGTGGATGTCTGTGAGCAAATTAGGGCTGAAGTGGATTTAGGAACTTTTAAAAAGAAAAGTTAGGACTATCACTAGGTTTAATACCATAGTCTAACCACTGTCAGGTCTCAACCTGGCACAGGGCAAGTGCTTATCTAGTACTTTGATTTTAATTAATTCATTCAATTGTATTTATTGAGTGCTTACTGTGTGCAGAGCACTGTACTAAGCACTTGGAAAGTACAATTTGGCAAGAGATAGAGACAATCCCTACCCAACAATGGGTGAGTGACAACCGCCCCGGCTTGCTTCCTGGCCTCGAGTCTGGTTGCTCCCAACTAGTGCCCATGTTCAGAATAGGGAGCACAGGCTGTGGAACAAAGAGACAAGCAAACGTCTCCCTGATGAAACCCTTCCCGAGAAGACCCAGAGATAGTTCTGCATGATATCCTTCCATCATGCTTTGGATCCTCCTCAACCTGTGTAGTGCAACATATGTCTTGTAACTTCCAGGTTGCAAAAGGGGCACCTGGTATATTTATGTCATTCCAGAGGCCATCCTAGGCATTAAGAGATATATCCTGAAGATAATAATAATAATAATGATAATTATGGCATTTGTTAAACACTTACCTATGTACCAGGCAGTCCCTATCCCACGTAGGACTCAAATCTCAATCCCCATTTTACAGATGAGGTAACTCGACCCAGAGAAGTGAAATGACTTGCCGAAGGCCACACAGCAGACAAGTGGCAGAGCCGGGATGAAGATAGATATCAAAGATTACACCAAACATACTCTTTCTCCGAGAATCCTTTGGTACTACTGTCTGGAGGCAGAATATCAGAATATTCTGGACCTTTAATCCGGTCCAGACTAGCAATAGTCTTTATCCACTCAGACTAGGCCAGTTTTTGATCACTAGGCAACTTTTGGAGATGGGAAACAATGTCCAAATGCTCCTTCTGATGACATTACAGAGCTAAGGGCAAAATACTCTCCGTCAGTTGGTTCCCCCAACCCTATTTAATATGTTCTCCCTTTCTTCTTCAATTGGTGTCCTCCAGTCTCTGTAAATTAATTTGTTCACTGCTTTTACTTTGGATTCTCCTGTTTCTGAGCCATCATTCACATATCTCTACTTGCACCACCCATATCATCTCAAACTCAGTATGTCTACAATGGGACTCATCTTCATTCCAGAACCTTCTCCTGTGCCTGAGTTTCCTATGGCAAAATCACCACTCTGCCTGCCTCACAAGCCTTCACTCTTATCAGCTTTGCCTCTCCTCTCCCTTTTAACATATATTCAATCAGACAGCAGAGCCTGTCAGCAATAATATGAATAGAGAAATAATAGTAATAGTAGTAATAGAAGAAGAAATGGAATTTTCATTGAGCATCTACTCAATACAGGGCACAGTATTAAGTGCTTGGTGAGGTTCAACAGGAGAAAAAGGCATACCACCCACCCTCATGTAGCTTCCAGAACTGAGCAAGATTGTTTTTGGCTGGCGTTTGTATGCTTCTGCCAGCCGCTGAGCCAGTGGACTAGCTGACATCCAAAGCTCCTATCAAATGTGTTATCCTTGTCAACACCTCTGACTACTTTCATTAGATGCCAACTAAATGGCAAAATATTTAGGGGCAGCTTTTCACTTGCATGTTTCTGGTTGCTGAGAACTCCATTCACAACTGGAAACAAGAAAGAAATTCTGTGGTCATCAGTTGCTCAGAAGCAGAGGAAAATGAGGATAAGAAGAATATATTTACCAAATATATTGAAATATATAATAAGGACTTGAGATCATAGGCGTTTTTAGCTAGTTTTGTTTCAGTAATCTGTTTCTTCATACTCTTTCAGGGAAAAGCTGTCCGTAAAAAAATTGTATTTCCTTTTGAAAGCTGACTTGGAACATGTGTATTATGTTTTTCTTATGATTAATTTGATATATTAATGTGATGGATGTCTGAATAACAAGTACAATGAGTACATGTGGCTGTTACTTTGCATTTCCCTTTATTGCATTTTCAGAATCAAAAGGAGATAAGATTTAACATGAGCCACTGTTATCAATATCAAGGAGACACACACACAAAAGATATCTGCATGAAATGAAATTCTACTTGTCAATAGCAGACAGGCTGCTGTTGGAAAGTGCTAGATAATTAAATTTAAAAAGAGAACCTCAAATTTTGGAGCTCTCAAAACACTATGTGGTGTCAGGCACAGATAAGAATTTGTACTTAAAAAGGCATACACAGATTTAGACTCGTATTGTCTTTTGTGTAAGAGAATAAAGGACTGGTTGTTAGGGTGAGCTCCTGGTAGTCAGTAATCTCATCTATTGTATTGTACTTGCCCAAGCACTTAGTACAGTATTTTGCTCACAGTAAATGCCCAGTAAATATCTTTTTATTGATTAATAAACTGCATAAGACATGATATAAAAATCAAAGAATTACTTGGGCAGTTTGCTTTAAAAATGTCAGAAAGTGATGATGATAATAAAGAACAACTATTTATTTTAGTTCTCTGTTATATATTTTTAAATATACATGAACCTACATTTTGTGTTAACAGATGATCCAGGTGGGCCATTTTGGTTGAAAAGACTTATGTACATCTGACAGCGCCTTCCGCAACTCACATGCATAAATATCATCGGTGTGCTGTTTATTTGTGTAGGAGCAGAACTCTATTTTTATTTTAATTATATTTACTCTTAATGGTATGGTCTTCCCCTTAGCATTATTGTCTTCTCTTTAGTAGCATGGCCATCGTATCACAACCTTAGTTTGAGAAGTTCCACCTTTTCTCTGATCATCACACACCAGTTACAGAAAGAATGGTTCTGAGCACTCAGTCATTACCTGCATTAAGTACTTGTCAGCTGTGTAACTGTGGGCAAGTCACTTAACTTCTCTGTGCCTCAGTTCCCTCATCTGTAAAATGGGGATTAACTATGAGTCTCACGTGAGACAACCTGATTACCCTGTATCTACCCCAGCGTTTAGAACAGTGCTCTGCACATAGTAAGCACTTAACAAATACCAATATTATTATCATTATTATTACTACTTGAAAAGTACACTAAAAGCAAAGAATGCAAAATTGTGAAATCTGCATAATGGAAAGTACTATTCAAAATGTACCCACATATATACATGTGCATGCTGAGGATAGACATAGCTAAATACAAACCGGTTAATTCTGTGACATATTCTGGAATGGTGAGGCCAACGTTATCCAACTACATTTAAAAATGAACTTTTTTTTTTTGAAATGGAGAATGATTGTTTCCTGCTGAGTTGTTGCAAGGGCTATCCACTGAGCTAGGCATTATGTTATCTATCCCACTTCATTGTCAATGGTATTTATTAATAATGAATGATGATAATGATAATAATGCTACTTGTTAAGTACTTCCTATGTGCCGAGCACCGTTCTGAGCATGAGGTAGATACAAGTTAGGTTGGACACAGTTCCTGTCATACATGGTGTTCACACTCTTTATCCTCTTTTTACAGATGAGGTAAATGAGGCCCAGAGAAGTGAAGTGACTTGCCCAAGGTCACAGAGCAGACACATGGTGGAGCTGGTGTTAGAACCCAGGTCCATGTTCTATCCACTAAGCCGTGCTGCTTCTGAGCAGCACTTGCTGTGTGCAGAGCACTATTACTAAGCCCTCGGGAGAGTACAATACAGCAGAGTTGGTAGACTGTTCCCTGCCCAAAACGAGCCACTTACAATCTGTTCAATGACCCTACTTTAAGAGCCACCACTTTCCTAATTGTTGTGTGCCAGGATCTTTTTTTCCCCACAATTGTCGGCCGCAGTAATGCATCTATTCAGATTTACTTTTCGCTTCATTACTTACTCTAGACTGTAAGCTCGTCGTAGACAGGGAATGTGTCCACCAACTATGCTGCATTTTACTCTTGCAAGCACTTAGTACAGAAATCAGCACATACGTAGCACTCTATAAATACCATTGACTGACTTCATTGTGTCTTTCACAGGTTTTTTTCCTCCCTCCCTCTTTAGGACTGTCCCATTTCTTATCACCTTTTTGGCATCCTACTGCCATCCACTAGCCGTACATGTCTTCCCCAGAGAAAGAAAGATATGTCCAGCATTATTTTGAGTCTGGGGGATCCCCAGGAATAGGCCTCTTGTGTCATGTAGGCAGGTAGGTGGCAGTGGTGAAATAGCCCTAGGACTTGGAAGTGATACCTATGGTAAATTCAAATTTTACAGCTTTAGAAGGCTGGGAATGACTGCTCTATTCCAGTCCTCTGGGAAATTAAAAGTACCACTGAAGTCTTGAAAAAACAGTGAAAAACTCAATCATATCCATTTAAGCAACATTATGCCTGAATAGATCTTTTTGTGCGTATAGAATGATGTATACTCTTTGTAGAGTACATTTAATCCTTTTAAAATGAATCATCCTTGCAATACAGGATGCTGGCAGTGGACTTTTTCCTTATTGCTAGAAAGCATACTATTCCTCCATTTGGAGAAGGTTACTCTAGGCACCGAAAAGAATAACGTTACACAGGTTGAGAGCTTTTTTTTTTTAATCTCCCTTTTTAGACTACCAGGGTTGATAGTGGAATGCAAGTATTATCAGTCTTCACAAGACATCGACTCCCATTTGGGTGGAGCTCAGTAAAAGAACAAAAACGAAAGACAAGATGTCACAGTTAATTCAGCAATGCTATAATTATTAAATGCTAAATCCAGCATAGGTGGATGGAAGGTGATGTCAGAGATGGTTGTGGCCCTGGGGAAAGAGAGACGAAAATGACAGAGATGTTGAATGAGTAAGTAGAGTCCTGCACGATAATGGTGGAGAAATAGGAGATTGAGGCAGGGCATTGGGCATTGAGAGAGGAGGGGGCAGAATGTCAGAGACACTCTGAATGGCAAGACGCTCAGGAAACCTAAGAGACAGAGTTTAAAGCAGAAAATTGCATCACACATCCTCCACAGACCTTTTTCCATCACTTACTACCAATTCCCTCAACTGTTACTGTCTCTCACTACCTGTTCCAATCTCTACTATGCCTCTCCTTGACACTTCAATTCTATTTCCTCTTTACCTCTGTTAACTGTTCCACGCTTTTCTTTTTTCTCTTAGGTTTCCTGGGGACAGACGCCCCCCCTCCACACACACACTTCTGTCCAATTCTTATGTCTGTCTTCCTGATCTGTGAGTGCCAAACGAAATCCTTCTTGAACTCTCATTCCAAAAAGGAGAGCATACACTAAGACCCCAGGGTTGGAGAAGTCGAGAAGTGGCTTGAGAAAACAGAATAAGAAAAACAGAGTCGAGGGCAAAGGAAAGATGTGGCTTTGAGACACAGAGGGAGAGAAGAAAGTTAGGAAGAGATGGCATGAAGAGCTGTGGTGATGGAGTAGAAGGGAAGAAACAGGGAAGCAAGAGAGAAAGAGAAAGTCATAGGAAGTGGGAGGCTAGGGATGAGTTTTGAAGTAGGTGGTTGAGTTAGACAGAGGTGGAGTGAATTAGGGGATCTTTTCCTCACCGGGTCCCCCATTGGCTTATGTTCTCCCTGGTTCTTTTCACTTGTTTGGGTCTCAATTTGCTGCTCTATTTCTCATCTACTTCCTTGGATCACCATCCCTGCTCATTCTCCCTCTACCTCTCTCCCTTGCCCCACCCTTCCTTCCCCCTTCTCTCCCTCCTCTCTCTTTCTCCCCCAATCCCACAGCATCTCCTGCCCTGATCTGCTGGAAGAGTGGAGGAGTGGAAGCAGAAGCTACTCCTCTTCCTGCTATAACCCCTGCCATTGATAAGGAGAATCGGGGGCAACCAGGTTCATCCCTTATAAAGATCCTATTTCCCAAGGAGGCCCAAAACCAATGCTGTATGTAGAGACATCCTACAACCTATCAAATTTCAGCCTCTGTTCACAAGAGAGGATAATGCTTCCTACTTTTCAATAAGAAATCAGGACAGCCCCATTTAAATTTCAGGCACTGAGAACCTAATGAAAAACAGGCACAGGCCTGAAATAAATGAAATCTACTTGGCTGCTCCTTTCTATTCCTTTTTGGCTTTCCTTTTCAGGAGATCTCACTGAGGTGGAATTCTGAATATATTCAGGGCCATGAGATGTTGGGAGTAGGGAAAATTCACAGAAATGGATGATCATTATTATTATTATTAAATAATAATAAATAAATAGTAATTATTATTATTAATAATAAAGACATTTGTTAATAATAATGTTGGTATTTGTTGAGCGCTTACTACGTGCCGAGCACTGTTCGAAGTACTGGGGTAGACACAGGGTAATCAGTTGTCCCACGTGAGGCTCACAGTCTTCATCCCCATTTTACAGATGAGGTAAAATGGAGCAACCTCTCAGTGAGGCACTGAGAAGTTAAGTGTCTTGCCCAAAGTCACACAGTTGACAGGTGGTGGAGCTGGGATTAGAACCCATGACCTCTGACTCCTAAGCCCATGCTCTTCCCACTGAGCCATACTGCTTCTCAAGTGTCATTTGATAATGGCACTTGTTCTAAGCACTGGGGTGGATACAAGTTAATCAGATTGGACACAGTCTCTGTTCCACATGGGGCTTCCAGTCTAAATCCCCATTTTACAGATGAGGCAACTGAGGCACAGAGAAGGGAAGTGATTTACTCAAGGTCACGCAGTAAACATGTGGCAGAGCCAGGATTACCCAGGTTCTTCTGGCTCTCAGGCCCTTGCTCTATCCATTAGGCCACACTTCTTCACACTGCCGATAATTAAAAGCAATGGAGGGTTGCTGAGGGAGGCAGTCGCTTTGTGAAGGCAGAGATGATAAGAAATATTTTTTCAGGCCACAAAGACTGCTTCTAGGTAAATGTTTTGGAAACACTTCGTAAAGCTAATTTTACTTAATGACGATCCCATCGTTATTAGCATTTTGGTCCCCAGCAAACCCACTGAAGTTTATGAACTTTACTTCTCTCACCATTCTAGATGTATTCAAACCCAGAAAAATGAATGAAACTAAAAATTCTATTAGCAATTCATTCAAAAACCAGTTAACTGAAATAAAGTACCAATTGTAAAAGTAGAAGCCCTGTAACCAACTAAATGCAAACAATTTGTTCCCACTCCTTCCTAGAGGGAGGGGAAAAGATTACCTGATACAGAAATTTGCTGTTTTCTGGACTCCTACTTTCCAAATCTACTTTTGTAATGGGGCATTGTGGATGCATTAAAAATTATGTGAGATTTCCAAAATGATATTTTATCTGATTTTTCAGGTATACTGGAATATACGGTAAATAGCTTTCCTTTAGTGTGGAAAACTGCAACTCTGTGACTGTAGTACATAGACACATTAGATGCATTATATTCTCTTTCTCTCTGTCTCTTCCCTTTCCTCTACCTATAGGAAAAAGTGTGTGTGTGTGTGTGTGTGTGTATTTTAAATTGTCTGAGGCAGGTAACCCTTAAAAAAGTTTGCAGGCTTGAATGACTTGAATATGCATGTGAATGAATGAGATCGATGAAATGACAGCAGAAAATCTCAGGAGAAAATTTCCCTTGTCAAATTCCAAATCTCCTAAAAGAGTGCCGAGCAAGGGTTAAGGCTTAAGTAGAAGAAGTCAGAAGATTAGGACAGATAAGAGGTTTACTTCTATTTGCCATGTCATTTAATCAACTCTCAAAAGCCCCTTTCCAAGGACATCAACACCTCAAATAGGGTTCTGCATAGATATCTGGGTGCCAAACCTCCATACCTCTGCTACTGATCCCCTTCCCATCAACATGCTTAGCATTGTTCCTATCAGGCAGGAAGGTGGGGTGAGTCTCAGAAGGTGAGATTGGGCTGTGAAATTTAGAATAATAATAATAATGATGATGATGATGGTATTTGTTAAGTGCTTACTACATCCCAAACACTATTCTAAGCGCTGGGTTAGATACAAGGTAATCAGGTTGGGCCGTGTGGGGCTGAAAAAATCTTAATTCCCATTTTACAGATGAGGTAACTGAAGCACAGAGAAGTTAAGTGACTTGGCCAAAGTCACACAGCTGACTAGTGGTGGAGCCAGAATTAGGGCCCACGACCCCTGAGTCCCAAACCCAAGTTCTTTCCACTAAGCCACGCTGTTTCTCGAATGCCATTTTTGCATGGCCTAGTCGATACAGCATGGGCTGGGATCCAGAGGACCTGTGTTCTAATCCCAGCTCCTCCACCCTGGACAAATAACTTCCCTTCTGTGTGCCTCAGTTTTCTCAACTGCAAAATGGAGACTCAGCGTGTTTACTTATTTTCATGTCTGTCTTCCCCCTTCGAGACTGTGAGCCCATTGTGGGCAGGGACTGTCTCTATTTGTTGCTTAACTGTAATAATAATTTGTTAAGCACTTACTATGTGCAGAGCACTGTTCTAAGCACTGGGGTTGATACAGGTTAATCAGGTTGTCTCACATGAGGCTCACAGACTTCATTCCTATTTTACAGATGAGGTAACTGAGGCACAAGAGAAGTTAAGTGACTTGCCCACAGTCACACAGCTGACAAGTGACAGAGCCGGGATTCGAACCAATGACCTCTGATTCCCAAGCCCGTGCACTGTCCACTGAGCCACGCTGCTTCAATGTACTTCCCAAGAGCTTAGTACAGTGCCCTGAACATAGAAAGGGCTCAAAAAATAGCACTGAATGAAGAAATCTCTGTTCTCCCTCCCGCTTTGACTGTGAGTCCATTGTGGGCAGAGGCTGTCTCTATTTGTTGCTTAATTGTACTTCCCAAGAGCTTAGTACAGTGCCCTGCACACAGTAAGGGCTCAAAAAATATCACTGAATGAATGAATGAATGAATGAATGAAGAAATCTCTGTTCTTCCTCCTACTTTGACTGTGAGCCCATTGTGGGCAGGGATTGTCTCCATTTGTTGCTTAATTGTACTTCCCAAGAGCTTAGTACAGTGCTCTGCACACAGGAAGAGCTCAATAAATATCATTGAATGAATGAAGGAAGGAATCTCTGTTCTCCCTCCTACTTTGACTGTGCGCCCCATGTGGGACAGGGATGGTATCTGTTCTGATTAAATTGTAGCTACCCCAGCACTTCCCCATACCCCTGATCTTCTGGCCTCAGCCCTTCTCATTTTGTCAAAGCAATCCCTCCCTTCTTTCCTTCCCGACTGCCAGGAGCTTCTCACTCTCCCGTGGCTTCTTCCGCACTGCTTTCAAACATGTCCAGGCATCCCCTATCCTAAAAAAAAAGTCCCTTGTCCCTAAGCCTCCCTCCTATTATCACCCCATCTCCCTTCTACCATATCGTTCCCAACTCCCTGAGTTGCATACACCCACGGCCTCCAATTCCCCTCTTCCACCTCTCTCCTCGACCCCCTGCAATCTGATTTCTGCTCCTTTCGCTCCACAGAAACGTCCCTCTTTAAGTTACCAGTGACCTCCTGCTTGCCAAATTCAATGGCCTCTACTCCATCCTAATCTTCTTTGACCATTTCTGCTTGACACACAGTTAACACTTAAAAAAATACCATAAAAAATCTACACTTTCATCACTTTAGGTGCTTTTCTTTCTCTGCTTCAAGGGTATTCCACCCTTTGTCCACTCAGTGGAAGCCCTGCACCCACTGCAGTGCAGTATTTTCCATTTGCAGATATGAGTTTTCCATCTCCCTGTTCTTCCACTACAAACAGAAGCACCTATCCATTGGGTTAAAGACTGTCTTCCAGCTGATCTTTCCCCATTCCTCCTCTCTTCACCCCCTTCATTCTTCCCAAGCAAACCCTCTGAATGTTCTTCAATTTTAATTATCTTGATTCTCTTGTCAGATCCCAGCGCTCTCCTTCTTCGTAGATGCATCCCTTTCAGGAGGGAAACCTCAGCTTATTTCCACTGACTCTGACTGTGTCACTCAGATAGTCACCAGTTGAGCACTTACTATGCAGACACGTTGGCAGACATGTTTCCTGCCCACAGTGAGAAGCAGCATGGTCTAGTGGAAAGAGCATAGGGTTGGAAGTCAGAGGTTCTAATCCCTGCTCTGACAATTGTTTGCTTTGTGACCTTGGGCACGTCAGAACTTCTATGTGCTTCAATTTCCTCAACTATAAAAATGGGTATTAAATACCTGTTCTCCCACCTACTTTGACTGTAAGCCCCATGTGGGGATAGGGACTGTCTCCGACCCAATTAACTTGTACTTACCTCTGCATTTAGAATAGTATTTGACACATAGCCAGTGCATAACACCATTAAGAAACAGAATAAGAAAGAAACTGAGCTAAAAGCAGCATGGCGTAGAGAATAGAGCACGGGCCTGGTAGTCAGAAGGTCATGGGTTCTAATCCTGGCTCTGCCACTTGTCCGTTGTTTGAACTTGGGCAAATCACTTCACTTCTCTGTAACTCAGTTTCCTCATCTGTAAAACGAGGCTTAAGACCGTGAGCCCCACGTGGAACAGGGATTGGGTCTAACCTGATTTGCTTGTCTCCACCCCAGTGCTTAGTACAATGCCTGGAATATAGTAGGTGCTTAACAATTACCATAATCATTATTATTATTAATGATAATAATAATTTGTGCCTGCTTATCTCCCAAATTATGCTGAGGGAAGAGAACATTTCTTTTACTCTTCCATTCGCTTCTTGTTCCCATCAGTCTTAGAGGAGGCAAGAGCCCAAATGGCACTGCTCAAAAAACTAGCACTATAACTGATTCCTTCTTACAAGCTCTTTTCATTCAATAGAATTTATTGAGCGCTTGCTATGTGCACAGCACTGTACTAAGTGCTTGGGATGTACAATTCAGCAACAGTTAGAGACAATCCCTGCCCAATGATGGGCTCACTTCTGTCTGCTGTGTGACCTTGGGCAAGTCCCCTAACTTTTCTGTGCCCCAGTTACCTCATCTGGAGAATGGGGGCTAAGAATGTGAGCCCCACGTGGGACCTGGACTGTATCCAACTTTTTCTACCCCAGTGTTCAGTACAGAATCTGGCACAGAGTAGCACTTGACAAATACAATTGAAAAAAAGGAAAAGAAGAAAAAGCTTTTCATCCCGAAGTCTTCTTGATTGGATCATTCATTATTTACGACAGGGGAATCCTCTTCCAAGTGCCTCAGAACAGTGTCCTGCTGACCTTAATCAAGTTGATTTGCAATGAACTGACGAGCACGATCAGTAAAGATGCATAACATGAAATTAGAAAGGCAGGTTAATAACAAGCAGGTTAATTTAAATTAGGTAATGTCTCAAAATTGGCAGCCATTCAGAGTTCCATGCTATCATATCTGAATGCCTTGGTGCTATTCCACATCTTTCTAGGTTAACTTGTATCCTCAGTTGTCTTCCACAGATTTTATGAAACTACTCTATTTCTCACTTTCATTCTACTTTCCCCAGTTTATTGCTTTGTGCAACCTAGATTTAGTTTATATTCATTTGACTTCGATAGTGGGTCATGTGTACAGTGATTAAAATTTACTCACTTGTAGTGTAACCTGGAATTCACTGCAGAGTGAAATGTGGACACAGGACTTGCAACAACTGCCAAAACCCCACACTTCAAATACCTAAACATTTGCAAAATCACATTTTTTTTAAAAAAAGCAGTTTATAGTATATAAACCTCTTTAAACACTGATGACTTATTTGCTTTTTTTCCATTGCATTCAGATGTACTTTAAATTCTCCAAAGAAATTACATGTTCATGAGCCAAATATTTTGTCCCTAGATATAAAAATACAATCTTTCATTTAAAGTAACACATTGTTTAAAATAATTTCAACAGTTGTTGAAAATAATAACAATTGGATAGCAAGCTATCTGAGAAGGAAAGATGAAAAATGGATGCTAGAAATTAGAAGTTTATTTCTATTATCTGCATTCTTAAAACAGAAAATAGACAAAAGGTAAATTTTGCTTAACTAGTCCAAAATAGAAATGGCATCTTTATCAGGGTGCTCTTGGAAATCAGAAGCCGGAAAATATACTCTCAGCTGGCAAAGGAAAGGCTTCTGGAAACTGCGTGGGATAATGAAAGAGCAAAGGCCTGGGAGTCAGAGGACATAGGTTCTAATCCTAGCTTTGTCATTTGCCTGCAGTGTGACCTTGGGCAAATAATTTATCTTTGTAAAATGGCAATTTAATGCAAAATAGGGATTCAATACCTAGATTCCTTTCTACTTTGTCTGTGAGCCTGATGTGGGTCAGAGACTGTGTCTTACCTGATTATCTGCCCCAGTAACACAGTCATTATTAATCTATCAATCAATCAAATTTATAGAATGTTTACGGCAGAGAACTGTACTAAGTGCTTGGGAGGATAGACATGTTCCCTTCCCACAGGGAGCTTAGTCAGTATTATTATCTTTCGTCAATAACTAAAATCCTGCTGAAATGGTTTAAAGTTCCTAATTGAAATACTTAATATATTCTCATTTTTATAAATTGAAGTTACTTCTAGAACTGGAAACAATTTGTACATTTTTACTGCTATTGACTGTGAATTAACTCAGTGAATTGAGAGAAGCAGCTTCACATTCCCACCCCACAGAATTTTAGGAAGATTGTAGCTGTTTAGCCAGGGATAGTTCTGCCTGGGGAATTCTTGTGCTAAGAAATGATTAACTTTTATTGTTTTAATATGGTTGAAATTAGTCTTCTATTTTGAAATTATAGTTGATTCTTTTCAACAGACTGTCTTCCCCTCTTTAGATGGGGAGCCTTTCTGTGTTAGGTATGGTAGATTTTAAATTCCTTGGGGATATAGAATGTTTTTCTTAATGTTTAGAATTCTCCCAAATTATTAGTGCATACAGTGATTTGCAGTCAATCATATTTATTGAAGGGTTGTTTCTTTAATAGCATTATTTAAGCACTACTTATGAACTAAGTGCTGGGTTAGACACAAACTAATGAGGTTGGACTTAATGAATGTCCCACATGGGGCTCACAGTCTTAATCCCGATTTTACAGATGAGATGTCTGAGGCACAAAGAAGTGAAGTGACTTTCCAAAGGTCACATAGCAGAAAAGTGGCAGATCCAGGCTTAGAAATCAGGTCCTTCTAACTCCCAGGTACTTGCTCTATCCATTTGGCTATGCTGCTTACTGTGTACATGCTACTGCACTAGGAGCTTGGGAGAGTACGAGAGAACAGTGCTTGGCACATAGTAAATGCTTATCAAATACCATTATTATTATTACAATATAACAGAGTCGGTAGGGAAATTCCCTTCCCACAGTAAGCTTAAAATCTAGATGGGGAGAAGGACGTTAATATAAATAAATGAATTATGGATATGTAAATAAGTGCTGTGGGGCTGAGGAGGGGACATAAGAAATTCTACAGGTTCACAAGATGGACAAGTAAGCAATCCCAGTAGTAGCAACAGTAGCCAGGACTCCCTTCACAAAGCCCCTAAAAAGAAGGGAATTAAATCCTCTATAGGCCGCTTGTTTGGTAAGAAAGAAAAAGGTCGGCCTGGACAAATCAGCAAAGAGTCACTTGGACAAGGTTGGTTATTTTTTATTATTATGCATAAATGTCTGGAGCAGGGGAGAAAGATTTGCTTTAGGTGCTTTATTTTTTGTGTGTGTTCTTAAGAATCTATTTTGTGTAGGATTGTAGGGATTCCCCATTTTAAAGTCTGTACTCATATCTTTTGGAATGAGCTTATAGCCCATCGTTTAGACTGTGAGTCCATTACTGGGCAGGGATTGTCTCTTTCTGTTGCTGAATTGTACATTCCAAGAGCTTAGTACAGTGGTCTGCACATAGTAAGCGCTCAATAAATACTTTTGAATTGAATGAATGAATGAATAAAGGTGGCAAATCCAACTGTAAAGGGGATGCGAAGAGAGGAAAAGAGGACTTAGTTGGGGAAGGCCTCTTGTAAGAGATATGCTTTCATTAAGGCTTGGAAGGTAGGGAGAGGTATCATTTGTCACATATGAAGGTGGAGGGCATTCCAGGCCAGAGGTAGGATGTCGGCAAGAAATCAGTGGTGAGGTAGATGAATCGATGTAGAGTGAGTATGTTGGCAGTTGGTAGTGAAAGATGCGGGCTGGCTTTTAGCAGAAATTAGGGAGGTTAGTTAGGAAGGGCGAGGGGACTGAATGCTTTATAGCCTTTGAAAAGAAGCTTCTGTTTTATGAGAAGGCAGATGGGCAACCACCAATAGAGGTTCTTGAGGAGTGGGGAAACATGGAACAAGCAGTTTTGTAGAAAAATGATCTGGGCAGCAGAGTGAAGTATGAACTGGAGTTTGGGAGAGACAGGAGGCTGAGCGGCAAGGAGCCTGATGTAATAATCAAGGTAAATTAGAATAAGTGCTCAGATAAACATGCTAGCAGTTAGAATGGAGAGGAAAGGGCAGATTTGAGTGATTTTGCGATGGTTGAACAGACCAGATTTCATGACAGGTTATATATGTGTATTAACTGAGAGAGATGAGGATAATGTGAAGTTATCTTGTGTCTTGTGAGAAAGGGAGGATAGCAAGTCTGTCTACAGTGATAGGAAAGTCAAGAGGAGGACAGGGTTTGGGTGGGAATCTGAGGTATTCTGTTTTGGACATGTTAAGTTTGAAGTGTTGGCGGGACATCCAAATAAAGATGTCCTCAAGGCAGGAGACTGCAGAGAAGAGAGGTGAGAACTGCAGCTGTAGATTTGGGAACTGTCTGCCTAGAGATGGAAGGTGAAGGTAGGGAACAGATGAGTTCTCCAAGGGAGTGTGTGTAGATGGGGAATATGGGGGGATCCAGATCAAATTTGCAGGAACTCCTATGGTTATGGGGTTAGAGGCAGAGGAGCAGCCAACTAAAGAAACTGAGATTTAGTGGCCAGAAAGATAATAATAATAATAATAATGTTGGTATTTGTTAAGCGCTTACTATGTGCCGAGCACTGTTCTAAGTGCTGGGGTAGACACAGGGCATTCAGGTTGTCCCACGTGGGGCTCACAGTCTTAATCCCCATTTTACAGATGAGGTAACTGAGGCACCGAGAAGTTAAGTGACTTGCCCAAAGTCGCACAGCTAAGTGGCCGAGCCGCGATTCGAACCCATGACCTCTGACTCCAAAGCCCGGGCTCTTTCCACTGAGCCACGCTGCTTCTCTGAAGGAGACCCAGGAATGAACAGGAGAGGAGTGAGGAATGCCCAAATATAGCAGCTCGGCTTGGCACTGAGTCCATCCACACAGGTTTTTGATAAGTGGGCCAGTGTCCTGTGTGGAATCAATGGCCAAGCTTGGTTAACAATTCTATCAGTCACCGATTTATCAGTCCACCCAGTATAAATTTTGCATAATATTGTTCTGTCTTCCCCTCTAAATTGCAAGCTCACTGTGGACAAGGAACGTGTCTGTTATATTGTACTCTCCCAAGCACTTAGTACAGTACTTTGCATAGAGTAAGCATTCAATTAATAATTATTATGGTATTTGTTAAGCACTTACTATGTGCAAGCACTTTTCTAAGCGCAATGGTTGACTGAATGACTGACTCACCGGAGTCCACCCCTTCTTGAAGAGACTCCTAAGACAAAGGTGGATAAGGTGCAATCTCTCTTTGGTGCCCCAGAAGGAAAACTTGTTCTTCCAAATCCAAAGAAGAAAATTGACCTGAATCAGTTGCTTTTACCATATGAGTTAGATCTATTTTCCATCTCATCTACCTCATTATCATCATCATCATCATCATCATCCTCAGTGGCATTTATTCAGCACTTTCTTAGTGCAAAACACTTGTACTAGATTTTGGGGGACTAGGTAGAGGAAATTTTAAAAAATGTGGTCCCCATGGGAAGTGTGATACTCATTGTTCACATTCTTTTTTAAAAAAAAACACACCCAAACTGTTATTTTTTTATTTTAGAAGCATCATAAGAAATATAAGGGAAAAAGAAGTGGGCTGAAATGATCTGTGCAATTTTCTAGAGAACACTGTGCTTCAAAAGGAAACCAAGCTACTATTCATTTATATATAGCTTTTCTTCCAGGCCACCTGGAGGAGATGCGGTTTCAGAAGAGCCTAGAAATGGCATGCAGTGGTAATAATGATAATAATTATGGTAGTTTTGAAGTTCTTACTAGGAACAAGCACTGTTCTAAGCTCTGGGATTGATACAAATTAATCAGGCTGGGCACAATCTTTCTCCACTATAGAGTTCACAGTCTAAATAGGAGGATTATGATTTAATCTCCATTTTACAGATGAAGTTACTAAAAAACACAGAAAAATGAAGTGATTTGCCCTAGGTCACACAGCAAATATGTGGCAGATCTGGGATTAGAATCTAGTTTTTCTGACTCCCAGGCCAGTGCTCAATCCACTATGCCTTGATATTGTGGACAGGGAACGTTTCTGTCAACTCTGTTGTATTGTAACTCTCCCAAGTGCTTAGTACAGCGCTCTGCACATAGTAAGCGATCTCAGTGGAAAGAGCCTGGACTTGGGAGTCAGAGGTCATGGGTTCAAATTCCGCCTCTGTCACTGGTCAGCTATGTGACTGTGGGCAAGTCACTTAACTTCTCTGTGCCTGTTACCGCATCTGTAAAATGGGGATTAAAAGTGTGAACCCCACGTGGGACAACCTGATCACCCTGTATCTACCCCAGCGTTTAGAACAGTGCTCTACACATAGTAAGAGCTTAACAAATACCAACATTATTAATAAAAACCACTGATGATGTTGAGGACAAACAGTAAATTCAGGTTCTGGAAGGGTTAGGGACTCCTGTCTTGGTTTGGGCTGGCCAGGAACTTCTTGTCTTAGTCACATTCCTGGTTTAGAGAGTTATCCATGTCTTCCATTCCTGTCAAAAGTAGGTCTACTTGCTCATGAATGTGCATATGGATCTCTGAATTTTGAGATGTTCGTAATTACTGCTCTTTTCCCAATTCTACATAATCATACAATGTGGCCTAATAGAAGGAACACAAGTCAGGAGACCTGGGTGCTACTCCAGACCCTTACCAATTAATCGATCTTAGTCAAGTCACCTAATTTCCCTGTGCCTCAGTTTCCACATCTGTGAAATTAAATAACTGTTCTCTCTGCCATTTAAACTGTGAGAGTCACGTGGGACTGATCTGATTGGGTTGTACTGTAAAGCTCAGCACAGTGCTTGGCACCTGGTGATTACTTCTCTTTCCCTCTTCAAAACCCTACTTAAAACTCACCTCCTCCAAGAGGCGTTCCCAGACTGAGCTCCTCTTCTCCCTCTACTCCCTCTGCCATCCCCCCTTTACCTCTCCGCAGCTAAACCCTCATTTTCCCCTTTTCCCTCTGCTCCTCCACCTCTCCCTTCCCATCCCCACAGCACTGTACTCGTCCGCTCAACTGTATATATTTTCGTTACCCTATTTATTTTGTTAATGAATTGTACATCGCCTTGATTCTATTTAGTTGCCATTGTTTTTACGAGATGTTCTTCCCCTTGACTCTGTTTATTGCCATCGTTCTTGTCTGTCCGTCTCCCCCGATTAGACTGTAAGCCCATCAAACGGCAGGGACTGTCTCTATCTGTTGCCGACTTGTTCATCCCAAGCGCTTAGTACAGTGCTCTGCACATAATAAGCGCTCAATAAATACTATTGAATGAATGAATGAATGAATACTTCAATACCACAATTATTACTGTTAGTATTTCCTCTAACTATCCTCTTTTGCTGATGAATTAAAAGGCCCCGGGCTTTTTGGTAGTATGTTGGAAGAGTAACACATAAATAAAGTAAAAAAGAAGACCCCCAAGGATCAGCACAACAGATGTCATACCTCTTTCTCTACAGTAACTTAAAAAGTAGATGAGGACATGGTTATGACTAGCCAAGTAGATGAGGACATGGTCATGACTAGCCCTGCAAAGTGTGAGCAGAGAGAATCTCAATCTTTCTCCCCTTCTCTCTATCTCTCTCTCAGACAGCTCTCTCCATCTGGATCAACTGTCTGGCAATGCATGTTGCTATTCCCTGGGAACCAAATGATATACGATCAAAGGTCATTCATGAAACTTCATCACTTCTGGAAAGACACTTCAAGCCCATATCCTCACGATATGGTGGGGTCTCCTCTCTTCATAACCCTAAGGAAAAGTCTCATGCCTTTGAGAGTCACTGGCTAGTGGTCTTCCAATTATTGATAATCCCGGAAGGGTGCTCAGGAACACCTTGGATATCCCAGCAGCTCAGTTTGGAGATGGACTTCCCCTCCCAAGTGGTAGAGGTCTGAGCAAAAGTGTTCGTGAAATTCAAGAATTCTTCACCAGAGCAAGCACTGTACTAGTAAGCCTTAATCTGCAGTGAGTTGACAGGCCCAAATGAAAAAAATGAAAAAATTCTCACCAGAACTGTAAGTTTCAATCTTCTCATTGAACAAGACTAATTTTCTTGTGGGCAGATAAATGACTACCAACTGTGTTGTACTGTTCTCTTTCAAACACTTAGTACAGTGGTCAGCACACAGTAAGTGCTCCATCAATTAGTCAATCAATCGTATTAAGTACTTATTGGGTCAGTGCACTGTATTAGCGCTTGGGAGCTTATAGTATATAACAATATAACAGACACTTCCTTGCCAACAACAGTGTAAAAATCAAGAATAAATGCCATTGATTGGTTGATTGATCAAACTGGCTTATTGATCCTTTATTGGTCTTTTGAGCCACAGTCCCAGGATGGATATCTATTTAAATGTCTTATACAGCAATTGCTTTTTTGTTTGTTTATTGTCCATTTCTAATGGCATTTTATCAGCCCTTACTATCTGCCAGGCAGACACTGTACTAAGCTCTGAGTTAGATACCCAATAATCAGGTTGGACATAGTCCCGGTCCTACAGAGGACTAACAGTTTTAATCCCAATTTTACAGATGAGGTTACTGAGCCACAGAGACATTAAGTGACTTGATCAAGATCATACAGTTGATAAATGGCAGACCTGGGATTAGAATCCAGGTCTTCTGAATCTAAGTCCCAAACTCTTTCCACTAGAACATGCTGCTTCTTGGTTCTATTTGAAAATAACACTATTGATACTACTATATATAGTATACACATATAAACATACATATATGCCATTGATATTTGAAGATAACACTAGTGATGATAATTATGTTTTATATTTGTATACACACAAGTGTTACGATAAGCTGCGGCAAGAAATTGTACCATTAAAGTCTCTTAAATACAAAAATAGCTGGATTAGATTAAATAAATGTTAACACTGGTTATGGCTCCCAGGTAAAATTTTATTTCACTACTAGAGTGAAGGTAGACTAAAGTTTTATATTGAAGTAACCAGAGTTGGGGGTGTATAGAAAATCAAGATGTGTTAAGCTATGGGAATGACTTATGCATTTTCCAGGCAGTTAAATGAATATATTGCAATTTTAAAATTTAATAATTGCTGGTAGCACGTATCAAGAATTGAGATTCAATTCAATACAATCCTGAATATTGGGTCAAAATTGTTTGGCAATTTCTTTACAATATTATTATCAATGCTTAAAATACCAAGTTTCAGTCCTATGGAAGGCAACTTGAGCAAGCAGCCTACAAAAATTTAAATAAAAAAAAATCCAATTAAAGATTCAACCCTATCACCTTACTTCACCAGACTCTATGAAATAAGACTGTTAGTTCAAATAAAAGTATACCATTGATGAATTGTCCCAAGAAAATAATTTGGGTGGAATATGAAGATTCCAAGAAGTGTTGGAAGGAGTTAATAAGATCACTTAGTTCTGCACCCATCCCTATATAATGGCTTCAGGATGATATGCACATTTCCAAGACTGTTTGTATGCATTCTTGAAACCATAATTTCTTCTCATATAAGGCACATAAAATGGAGATTAAACAAGCAAACAAAAGCCCTTGCTGAAGAGTGATATGTACAGTGGGACACAAAAGCACAAAGACAGATGTCACAGCATATTCTTTTATGATGCAAGACTGCTCGGATCATCTATGGATAATGAACCATGACAACTCTGGATTTGATGAAGCCCAAGCTGATAGTGAGAGAAAACAACATTTCCCATGAAGACTCAGAAATTGCCCTAGAAAATTGTTCCTCTCCTAAAAAGCATAAGTAAAGAAATTTCAATGACTATTTCAGATCACAAACTTGGTTATTTTTAGTACATTAGAACAGAACACAATAAGAATAGTTGGTATTTTTCTCATTACCTTATGCAAAGTGGTGCCAATATAATTTGTGGGGATGAAGAACTCAGGATTGGTCTTCCTCTCTGAATCTCAATTTTCTTCACTTGAAATTTTGTGGTGGCGTTGTTTTTTTTTTTTCCTTGAGAGAAAGAGGGAGAGATTTGTTGTAAGTATTAGCTACAACTCTGCATACGTGTACTTCTGACTACTTGTACATACTATTCATTCATTCATTCATTCAATAGTATTTATTGAGCGCTTACTATGTGCAGAGCACTGTACTAAGCGCTTGGGATGAACAAGTCGGCAACAGATAGAGACAGTCCCTGCCGTTTGACGGGCTTACAGTCTAATCGGGGGAGACGGACAGACAAGAACAATGGCACTAAACAGCGTCAAGGGGAAGAACATCTCGTAAAAACAATGGCAACTAAATAGAATCAAGGCGATGTACAATTCATTAACAAAATAAATAGGGTAACGAAAATATATACAGTTGAGCGGACGGGTACAGTGCTGTGGGGATGGGAAGGGAGAGGTGGAGGAGCAGAGGGAAAAGGGGAAAATGAGGCTTTAGAGGCTTTACTACTGTTTTTAGAAAGCCCATTAAGTATTAATGGCCTCTTCTTGTCTTCTTCGTTCCTGGATGACTTTAATGCTCCAGGCTAAGTCCAAAATATATGAATCATTCTGGTAAAAACCAAATAAAAAACCCTGAAGAATGAAAGGTGGAAAGAAATAGGCTTTTTATATGTAACTGTCAAGCAGTATGCCTATTGGAAGGAGCATAGAAATGGGAGTCAGAAGGACCTGTGTTCTAAATCTCGTCTTTGCCACTTGCCTGCTCTGTGATCTTGAGCTAATTGCTTAATTTCTCTCACCCTCAATTTTCTCATCTGTAAGGGACAGATTCAATACCTGTTCTCTCTTCAAGTTATGCTGAGAGCCCAATGTAGGACAAGGATTGTGCCTGACCTGATTACCTTGTATCTATCCCAGCATGTAGCAAGTGCTTAACAAATATCACAATTATATCTATGAACAGAAGTTCACTGACTTTGTTCTAAATAGTAGAATTAACCAACACCCACAATATGAAAGATTCTTATGGAATTGCTAGCAATTGAGAGCTATCTCTATGCAATTCATGTTTGTTTTTTTAACAAATATCCATTCTACATTAGTCATTAATGGAAGATTCCCTCTTTCAAATCTCTGCTTCTTTTTAAGAGTCAATAGAGCTCTAATATTACTTGTCATTTTGTTTTCTGAAATGAGCTAAAAAGAACTTGGCAAATGTATTGGCAAGGATTTTAATCTAGAATGAATTGCAAAACTCCAGAGGCCTCTACTCTATAATAATCCTCCTTGATTCCTCAGCTGCCTTTGACACTGTCGACCATCCCATGCTTCTGGAAACATTATTCAACCTTGGCTTCACTGATTATGTCCTCTCCTGATTCTCCTCCTATCTCTCTGGTCACTCATTTTCATTCTCTTTCATGGGCTCCTTCTCTGTCTCCCATCCCCAAACTGTGTGTGTCCATCAAGGTTCAGTTTTGGGTCTCCTTCTATTCTCCAACTACAACCACTCCTTTGGAGAACTCATCTGCTCACAAGGCTTCAACTACCACCTCTATTCAGTTGATTCCCAAATCTATGTCTCCAGCCCGCTCCAGGGGCAGTTTCACATCTCCTCCTGCCTACGAGACAGCCCTACTTGGATGTCCTGCTGACACCTCAAACTTCACATATCCATTTCAGAACTCTTTATCTTCCCATCAAAACCCTGCCTTCCCCTGGTTTTCCTATCACTGTCGACAGCACCACCATCCTTCTTGTCTCACAAGCCTGTAACCTTGGCATTATCTTTGAATCCTCTCCCTCATTCACCCCCCCCCCCCCATATTCAATGTATCACTAAATCCTGTCAGTTCAACCTTCACAACATTGCTAATATCAACCCTTTCCTCTTCATTCAAACTACTGCCTCCTTGTTAATCCAAATACCCTATCCCTCTCTGTTTCTCTCCTTTCCAGTTCATACTTCACTCTGCTGCCTGCATCATTTTTCTACAAATCACTCAGTCCATGTTTCCCCACTCATCAAGAAGCTCCAGTGGATGCCTATCTACCCCAGCATTAAACAGAAACACCTTATTTTAAAACACTCAATTACCTTGTCTCCTCCTACCTCTCCTTGCTGCTCTCCTCTTACAACCCAGCCCACACACTTTGATTCTCTAATGCCGAGGTACTCACTGTACCTAGATCTCATCTAACTTGCTGCCGACCCCTCGCCCACATCTTGTTTCTGGCCTGGAATACCCTTCCTTTTAATAATGTTGGTATTTGTTAAGCGCTTACTATATGCAGAGCACTGTTCTAAGCGCTGGGGTAGACACAGGGGAATCAGGTTGTCCCACGTGGAGCTCACAGTCTTAATCCCCATTTTGCAGATGAGGTAACTGAGGCACAGAGAAGTTAAGTGACTTGCCCACAGTCACACAGCTGACAAGTGGCAGAGCTGGGATTTGAACTCATGACCTCAGACTCCAAAGCCCATGCTCTTTCCACAGAGCCATGCTGCTTCTCCTTTTACATATCTGACAACTACTCTCACCCACTTCAAAACCTTATTGAAGGTCCATTTCCTCCAAGAGGCCTTCCCTTACCAAGCCTTCCTTTCCTCTTCTTCCACTCCCTTCTGCACCCGCCTGACTTCCTGCCATTATTCATCACCTCCTCCCAGCCCCATAATCCTACATGATACATACATAAATGTAGATATTTGTAATTTATTTATTTATATTTATGTCTTTTTTCCCTTCTTTATTGTAAGCTCATTGTGGGCAGGAAATGTCTTTGTTATATTGTTATATTGTACTATCCCAAGCTCTTAGTTCAGTGCTCTGCATATAGTAAGTGCTTAAGAAATGTGATTGATTAATTTATTGATAAACTGTACCTATATAGAAGAGGAGGAATTGCATTAAAATATTTCATTTTCTACTCTATACTTGTTGTTTTTTTCTTGAGTCTCTATTAAGTCCTGGAAAATGTTTTTTTTCCTGATATTTTTCATCACTCTTCCATCTGATATATTAGTGTTTTGAAATGCCTGCAAACATCAATTAAACCTTTTAAGTCTCTAGTGGACAAAATAGCACAGTCTTTAAATAACAGCAGAAACACTGATTTGGAGAATTTAAGGCTTTTGAAGTTCATTAAGTCAGCACTATAATTTGAATAAAATTCATTGATTCTATTTGTCCAACTCCTTTGGCAGAGTGTAATCAAAAGGTTTTAAAATCATTATAAGACTTGACTGTGTGCTATGAGTGCAAACACAAGAGTCTGGGCTGGAAATTATGAACTGCTTTTTGGAAATGAGTAATGGCATTGTCTGAAAACTCACCTAAAGATCAAAAGTATGGTCCAGTTTGTATTCAGAAAGCCCTATTGAGAAGCAGCATGGCTCAGTTGAAAGAGCACAGGCTTGGGAGTCAGAGGTCACGGGTTCTAATCCCCACTCCACTGCTAGTCAGCTGTGTGACCTTCGGCAAGTCACTTAACTTCTCTGTGCCTCAGTTAGCTCATCTGCCAAATGAGGATTAAAACTGTGAGCCCCACGTGGGACAACCTGATCACCTTGTACCCCCCAGCACTTAGAAGAGTGCTTTGCACATAGTAAGTGCTTAACAAATACCACAATTTATTAATTTATTCTATTACACAAATAAGGATTCCTGCTGGTCATCTCTCTGTATATCATATACCTCAATATCTCAAACTGTCAGTGAATTTTACAACAGAGAGCCAACCTTTGACCAAGGAAAGAGACAAAGACAAGGCAGCCGGAAAAAAAAAGCCAGAATGATTTTTGGGAGGTGAGAGATGAGTAGGCAGAATGTGGTTCTAAAGATGCATCATGCTTTGGCCCAAACTTCAGATCACTTGAGTAATTGTGAGACATGGTCTTACTACAGATTTTAAACCTAGTTTTGCTACAAGAGCCACATTTGGTTTCAAGAAGAGCTCCATCAACTTCATGCCATACCTGACATAAAAAAATTAACACTAGATCACAAATAATGAGATCCTGCAATTTAGTCAATCTACTAGAACTGGTAGTTCTCTGCTAGTAACACAGCTCTGAGGAGAATGGATAATGACAGTAGAGCCCCGCAGTTTCAAATTGGCTGATGGAGGCAACCATAAATAAAGGTAGAAGACGTGCTTTAAAGACACACTGAAACAAAACCTCTAATAATGTAGAACACAGTTCAGCTGTGAACAGAGTAACTTGACATGTGGCAATTAGAGATGTGGTGAATCAGTGCAGAGGCTTCAAGATCATTATTCTACATATTAGGATGCATAAGTGAAGTAAATCTCAGCACTACAGGTAACTATCACAATGAAACAACTAGGGAAAAATCTTTAAATATAGAGTGCAGCAGGAGTTCTTGATCAGAAGGGGTTTTTCTGTAGCTACCTGCAAAAATACATGGTTAGAATTTCACCATCAGCAGCAACAACTAGGAATCTAAAGAATGCCTTACATGTTTTCTAGATGGTCTAATCATAGTCTCCCTCTTTTGCCATTTTTTTTTCCATTGCAGTCAACAATGGCTTGTGATTTCAAAATGCATGTGCATCTGAGACTTCACAGAGACTGTACTCTCTAATATCACCAATGATCTCCTTTTAAACTAATTCCAAGGCGATCTGATCTGTTCCCTTCCTCCTTGATCTCTTAACTGTCTTCAACATTGCAATTTTTATATACATTTTATATTAATGTCTGTTTCCCCTTGTAGACTGTGAGGTTGTTGTAGACAGGAATGTGTCGGTTTATTGTTACAGTGTAATCGTCCAAGTGCTTAGTACGGTGCTTTGCATACAGTACAAGTGCTTAGTACGGTGCTTTGCATACAGTAAGTGCTCAGTAAATACAGTTGAATGAATGAATGAATGAACAATGGAGACCTTTCCCACCCCCTGGATAAACTTTTTGATCTTGGTTTTGTTGATAATTAAGGAACCTGTTTTTGTTTGTGTATTTGGTTTTTCTAATGGCATGTATTAAGTGCATATGCATTGAACTAAGCCTTGGAGAAGAGACAAGATAATCAGTTTATACATAGTCCCTATCCCACATGGAGCTCACAGTCCTTGTTATCACTATTACTACTTATTAACTACTAATTACTAATTACTAATAATGATAATTAATAAAAAATTAGTAATTACTACTCACAGGAATGAATAGGATTTAATTCCCATTTTACAGATAAGGAAACTGAGGCCCAGAGAAATGAAGTGATTTGCCCAAGTGGCAAGGGCAAGTGGTTCTCCTCCTCCAGCTCTAAGCACTCCTTTTTAATTTTGTCCATTTGTTCCTCTTCCATCTCATTTCCTTAACTGTCAGTGACCCACAAAGGCTCTCTTCTGGGTCTTATTCTGCTTGAGTACATTTCAGAAAACCTCTTGGTGGCAGTGAGGGGTCAACAATTCTGAAAGTACCTTCAGACTGAAATATGAGGAAAAGAACCCAATTCCCAAAATGTAAAAACACAAAAAAATACTAAAAAACAATGGACAGCTAAGCCAGTCTCAGTGAGAAATGGCAAGGAATGAGCCAAGATAATTTAAGAATCTACACATAACCCATTTGTATAAATAAGTTGGGAAAATATAATCAAATAAATACATTTGGAGTTTTATGTGGTAAAATGTTCTTTAAATATATTGCACCAGTAAATCATCAGATTTACACTTGCAATTTCTAAGTAATCTAATGGAACATGCCAAAGTCTAATGACATGCTGACATGTGCTACCTCACAGAAGGAAGAGTGAACAGCTTTGTTAGGTTTTAAAATAATCATAGTAATAATAATAATGCAAAGAGATTGCTGGGTTATATAAAATACAATCTCATCAAACATGTCCCCGGGCTTCCTGGGATTCACAGTCTAAGGGGGAAGGAGATCAAATATTTCTTTCCCATTTTACAGAAGAGATACTGAGGCACAGAAGATGAAGTGTGTTACTCAAGGTCTCACATAGCAGGCAAGTAGTGGGCTTTGGACTGGAATCCAGGACTCCCGGCCTCCCAGCAGTGTGTTCTTTCCACTACTTTCAATCCATTTAAGGTGCTACTCCGTAAGATCTTCCCTATTTTACCTCAACACCCTGCCGTTCCCAGCCCTTTTTTCCCAGCCCTCTTCACAAGCCATAGACACCCTTAAAAGCTGAGGAAATTGCTCAGAATGCTGCCGCCACTGATCCTGGGCTCCTTGATTATCACAGATCTAGTGCCAAAGTTAAATTACGTAGCTGACTTTAAAAAAACCCAAACCAAAACAAGAATTAAATAGCAGGAAAATTCCACCATTCCTCACAGCTCCATTTTTGTTTATTGTGGTTTCGTTCAATGGTATTTATTCATTCATTCATTCAATCGTATTTATTGAGCACTTAATGTGTGCAGAGCACTGTACTAAGCATATGAAATGAAAAACAATATTTATTGGAATAGAGATCTGCAATGAAATATTTTTTCTGAAAGGATAATATATTAAAAATGATAGTAATCATCATAATAGCATTTGTTAACCCTTACTATGTGCCAGGCACTGTACTAAATGCTAGAGTGGATGTAAGCATATCAGGACAGGCAGTTCCTGTGGCATGTGGGTGTCACAGTCTCAATCCCCATTTTACAGAAGAGGGAATTGAGGAACAGAAAAGTGAAGTCACTTGCCCAAGATCACACAGCAGACAAGTGGTAGAGCCGGTATTAGAATCCATGACCCTCTGTGGAGGTGCTAATACACTAAGAAACACACTTTTCCAAATGACAGTTATCCTATCCAAATTGATAATCTGAACTACCACCGACTGGGATAATAACTAAGAAAATAACTAAGATAACCAAGCAATTTGGGGCAGATCTAAGTCTCTTACTGCAGGCAGAGAACTGTCCTAAACATTTGAGGACTTCCAGTCTAGATGGGAAGACAGACATTAAATACATATAAATATATAAATTCTGGGTGCATATATAAGTACTCTGAGACTGCAGGTGGGACACATAGCAAATACTTAGAGGGTATATGAAAGGATAAGGAGTAGTGGGGAAAATAGAACTTTATCAGGGAAGGCCTCTTGGAGGAGATATGATTTTAATAAGAACTTTGAAGGAGGGGCGAGTAGTGGTCATTCTATTCAGAGGGGCAGGGTGGTCCAGGTCAAAGGAGGGATGCGGGAAAAGGGTTGATGGCAAGGAAGATGAGAATGAGGCTCATTGAGAAAGCTGGCTCTTAGAGGAGCAAAGTGTGAAGTCTGCACTGTAGTAGAAATTCAGTGAGCATTCTGATTCAGCATTTTAAAATCTATTTTAAGGCATTTCTTTTTGATGCAGAGCTGGATGGGCAACCACTGGAGGTTCTTGAAGAGTGGGGAGATGTGAACTGAAAACAGTTTTTTAGGAAAAAAAATGATCTTGGAAGCAGACTGGAATGGAGAGGGACAGGAGGCACAGAGGTCAGCAAGTAGGCTGATGGAGTAGTCAAGGTGGAAATATGATAAGTTCTTGGATCAGTGTAATGGCAGTTTGGATGGAGAGGAAAGGGCAGATTTTAGTGATGTTGTGAAGGTAGAATTAACAAGATTTGATGGTATATTGAATCTAAAAAGCAGAATGGCCTAGTGGATAGAACACTGGCCTGGGAGTCAGAAGGACTTGACTTCTAATCTTCATTACTCTACTTGTCTGCTGTGTGACCCTGGGCAAGTAACAACTTCTCTGTACCTCAATTACCTGTCTGTAAAATAGGTAATAAGATTGTGATCTCCATGTAAAACAAGGAATGTGTCCAACCTGATGAGCCTGTATTCATTCCAGCACTTGGTATAGTGCTTGGAATGTAGTAATGGCTTAATAAAAACCATTAAAAATGGTCATTGAATAAGAGAAATAAGGTGAGGACAATTCCAAGATAATGGCCTTGTGAGGTCGAGAGTATAGTGGTATTTTCTACAGTGATGGGAAGGACAGGGGAGGACAGGATTTGGGTGGATAGATGAAAAGTTCTGTTTTGGAAATGTTTTGCTTAAAGACTAGGTGGGTCATTTGGGTAGAGATGCCCTACAGGCAGGAGAAAATGAGAGACTGCCTAGAAGGAGAGAGTTCAGAGCTGGGGAGGTAAATTTGGGAATCAACTGCCATACAAACCATGGAAGTGAATGAGTTCTCCAAGGGAGTGGGTGTAGGTGGAGAATAGAGAGGGACACAGAACTGAGCCTTGAGGATCTCATATTGTGAGAGGCTGGGTGACAGAATAGGAGTCTACCAAAGAGAATGACAAAGAGCAGTCAGGGATATAGGAGGCAAACCAGGAGAGGACACTGTCAGTGAAGCCAGCGTTGGATAATGTTTCCAGAAGAATAATGTGTCCACAGTGTCAAAGCCAGCTGAGAATTGGGAACGGAGGTGATTACTGTGGAGTGAAGGGGGGAAACCAGATTGGAAGGAGTCAAAGAGAACTGGAGGAGTGGAAGTAGAAGTAGTGGGTGTAAGATAACTCGCTCAAGGAGTTTGGAGAGGGATAGTTGGAGGGAGATGCGGAGATAAGTGGAGGGAGGCATGGGGTCGAGGGAGGATTTTTTTTTTATATAAGGGGAGACGTGACCATGTTTGAAAGCAGTGGGGAAGAAGCCATTAGGAAATGAATGATTGAAGGAAGGGTCAACTTTTTTGATAAAGTATGAAAGGATGAGATCAGATGCACAGATGGAGGTGGTAGATTATGAGAGGAAGCTAGGGATCTCCTTTTGAGATACTCTCTGGAAAACTGGGAGGGCTTTTGAGGGGTCAGGATTCAGGAACTGGCAAGGATCAAGGGAGATTTTAGGGAAATCATGCCTGGTGGTTTCAATTTGATCAATAAAGTGTATGTCAGGTCTATAGGGGAAAGAGATCAGGTCTATAGGGGAAAGAGATGGGGGAGGGTGGGGAGACAATAGATTTGAGGAGGAAGTTAAACATCTGGAACAGCTGGCATGCACAGTGGGTTATGGGTGTCAACAAGGATGGGGAGGTATTACCGTTGTATGGAGGAGACAGCAGATGTAAAGTAGGTGAAGATGAATAGGCAATGGATGCAGACAGTGGGGTGCCTGGATTCCTACCAGTAGCACTCCACAGCTCAAACATAGGAGTGGAGAAAGCCCACTGTGGAGGTGATCCAGGATTACAAGTTAGTGGTGCAAGATCAATGGAGGGACAGGGGAGAGAAGGAGTTGAGTTCAATGGAGAGGAATGGGGTGTTGAGGGTATCAATTTATGTGTCAAGGGAAGGTAGTGAGAGTTTGAAGACCAAATGAGGCGTGCTGACTGGAAAAAATTGGATGGGGGGTCAAAAGATTGAATGTCTCTGTGCAAGAACAGGATAGTACTGTTTCTATAGGTCAATAGGAAATTGTTGAAACAGTGATTAATTTGAAGCTGATTTTCCACTGTGGAAGGGTGCATTAAAGTCTAGCTATGTGAGGTTACTTGGGTCATTGTTGACCAAAACAAACATAAATCATCCCATCACCCAGTCCTGAAGGAGCTGAATCTCATCACATTTTATACATTGTGAGGATCACAACACATGAATTAGGTAATTTTTTTTAAAAAGGAGACAAATGGAAACAAGCTTAAAAGAATTTCCAGATGTTCCTTGGCATTAGAAGATACTGTTATTGATGATGTTATCTTCCTATGCATAAGTGACATTCCTTTAGACAGTGTCCACACTGCTACATGTGCATCCCTGGTAATGATTATTAAATTAGAAAAAATGCCAAGATTATAAAATTAATTTATACCTCTTTTATGCCTAAACTATATGTTATAGCTCATCATAAGGATAAAATCCAAACACAGATAAATGAATTATTTTTACATTCCAAATGATATGTTTGAAAAGCGTGCCTTTTACTTTTTAAAATTTTTTTCTTAATTTTGAGCACTATAATTTGCATGATTCCTGAAGATAAAGTAGGATAGATTTGAAAATTATTTTGCAAATTGCATCAATATGCATTCTGATGTAATATTAAATGGCAGGTGGCAGCTGATTCAGATTTCTCCATATTGCCTAAAAATAAGCAAAGGTAAATGCATTCATTCATTCAATTCTATTTATCGAGTGCTTACTGTGTGCAGATCACTGTACTAAGCACTTGGAAGAGTACTCCAAGAGTACTTGGAGAAGCAGCGTGGCTCAGTGGAAAGAGCACGGGCTTTGGAGTCAGGGCTCATGAGTTCGAATCCCAGCTCTGCCACTTGTCGGCTGTGTGACTGTGGGCAAGTCACTTAACTTCTCTGTGCCTCAGTTCCCTCATCTGTAAAATGGGGATTGGGATTGTGAGCCCCACGTGGGACAACCTGATTCCCCTGTGTCTACCCCAGCGCTTAGAACAGTGCTCGGCACATAGTAAGCGCTTAACAAATACCAACATTATTATTACGATACCACAATAAGCAGACACATTCCCTGCCCACAATGAGCTTATAGTCTAGAGGGGAGAAGACAGACATCAATACAAATAAATAAATTGCAGACATGTACATGAATGTTGTGGGGCTGGGAAGGGGGAAGAACTCAGGGAGCAAGTCAGGGAGATGGCGAAGGAAGTGGGAGATGAGGAAATGTGGGGCTTATTTGGGGAAGGTCTCTTGGAGGAGATGTGCCTTCAATAAGGCTTTAAAGGTGGGGAGAGTAATCGTATTTTGGATTTAAGGAGAGTGGGCATTCCAGGCCAGAGGCAGGATGTGATAGGACACATCAGCGGTGAGACAAGCAAGACAGAGCCACAGTGAGAAGGTTAACACTAGAGGACTGAAGCTCGTGGGCCGGACTGTTGAAAATAAAGTAAAATTACTCTGTCCAGGCACTAGAACAGAGTTGCTTTCCTCCTGTGATAGGAAAGGTGGTCAGAAATACTACCTGAAATAGGGAGGAGTTGCACTTTATTTGAATTAAAAAGTGCATGGGATGTGTAAACATAGCTAAGCATAGATTTTTTTTGTTCCTCGTTGGACCACATTTCATTTGTCAATCCTGCTTTACATGTCAGAAAAAAAGGCAACGAAACAGGTCCTATGAAATTTTGCTAGATTTTGATCCTGAGACAGTGTGATCCTTAACATCCCTCCCTTATACTCTTAACAACTCAGTTTAGAATGTGGCTATGAATCATCATGGCCAATTTTATTTTCCTAGCTAATTCAGCTTGTCACTTTGTTAGAAAGAAATATTGATGGTAGTGGTGAATCGTTAAACCATTGAACAACACGGCGGTCATTCGTAAAATTCTGGAAATGCTAAAAGTTAGTGAGAACTGGACTGACGCTATTGTACTGCAGTAAAGATACAATTCTTGTCTTTCAGTAAATTATCTGTCCATCTGTTCTGTTAATGCACACTCTCCTGGTCAGATATCTTTATTTCACATTATGAGAAAGGATTATGCAGAACTAAATCCTTTCTATCACTGATGGATGGGATCGCAGGAATTAAAGACCAAAGAGATTAATTAGGTCATCTATTTCAGGTACGGTACACTCCCAGTAGAATGCCCCTAGCGAAAATAATCAAGGTCTCCTGAAATTTTTACATAAGATATTTTTAAGTTGTCATAAGAGGCACTTTGATTTTCTGCAAATGTTGGGATTGAAATGCCAATTTAAATGGACATCTTTCCTTTTACTAATGGCTTCACTGAGTTACTAATTGTTTTATACCTAAGTGCCAACAATAATAGAAATGATTGAGCTTACAAGAGCTCTGTGATTTAGCAAGCTTTCCAAAAGGCTAAAAGGATTCAAAGAGGTTGGTTGCACTTCTCAAAATAAAGGTACCCCATAAAGGGGCTCTTTGAAAGAAAATGAGCCTATATTTATTAATTTTCTCAATTTTACTATTAACTGTTTGAATATACTCAGAGGATGCAGTGAAACTCAGAGACCATATAAGACATATTCCAAAGTTTTGTGGTCAATGGAAAATCACTGTGTTGGAGTTGGCTATTTATCGGAGAATGTAAATTATAATGAATAGTGATTCATTAAAACTCTCCTCTGATGGTTCCCACTTGACATTTTCCCTTAGAAAGCAAACACTTTAAGCTTTGTTAAGATGAGTCCATTACATAATGCACTGAAACTACCTTCTGGGTACTAAATAGAGATTGTGTATTGGGCTGGAATTCTGGAGAGTATACATTTTAGTAAAATTGGGGGATTAGGTTAATTATTTCCTATTATTGAATTATGTTCTTTTTAATCATGAAGTAAGGTATGCATATTCTCAATCAAATATATGAAAGTAAAAGTGGGATCCATAGAAGGTTACATTTTGTAAAGGCTTGATTTCATATAGAGTTATTAGGATTTGGAGGTATTCTAATAAGGTTAGGGAAGTTATATAGTTGAATGGATATTCACATCCTAGTTGACTGAAAAGCTAGTTCATAAAAGGCTACAGAAAAAAATAAAAGAAATTAGGAAGATTTAAGAAAAATGCCCAGGAATTACAAACATCATTTTTTGGTCTTGTTTTGTGAGAATTTGGTTAAGGGATTCTTTTTCATGAGAAGTAACAAGGCTTGAGAAAGAAGAAGCATGGGCCTGGGAGTCAGGGAGACCTAAATTCTAATCTGGCATGTAATCTTGGACTAGTCATTTAACCTTCTGTGTCTCAGTTTTCTCATCTGTAAAATGGAGAATGTAAAATGTAAAATGCCTGTTCTCTTTTCCACAGACTGTGAGCCCCATGTGGAACAGGAACTGTGCCCAACTTGCCTTGTATCTATCCCAACATATAGAACAATGCTTGGCACATAGCCAGTGTTCAACAAATGACATTTTATTATTCTTATCATTAATAAAAATAGGAAGTGTATGTTTCGAGGGGGACATATTTTAAAACCAATCCATAGTATTTATTGAGCACTTGACCAAATTCTTATTCACTATGCCCATGGGAGAGGAAAATAGATGTAGGTGACTCTATCCCTGTCCCCAAGGAGCTTGCAGCCTAATCAAGGGAGGCAGACATAAAATAATTTACCAATAAGGTTGTGACATAGAGTATATATGTTGATATGTTCAAAAGTGTGATGAGAGATTGTCAGTGCAAAAATGCTAAGGTGGCCAATCTATCAATCAATCATATTTATTGAGTGTTTAGTGTGTGCAGAGCACCATATTAAGGTTTGGGGGAGCACAATATAATAGAGTTGGTAGACATGCTTCTTGGCCACAATGAGCTTACAGTCAAGAGAGGGGACAGACATTAATATGAATAAACAAATTACGGATAATGTACGTAAGTTCTGTGGGACTGAGGGTGGGGGTGAATAAAATTTGCAAAACCAAGTGCAAGGGTGACACAGGAGGGAGTGGGAGAAGAGGAAATAAAGGGTTTGTCAGGGAAGGCCTTTTGGAGAAGATGTGCCTTCAATAAAGCTTTAAAAGTGGGGAGAGTAGTTGTCTGACGGATATGAAGAGGGAGTGTGTTCCAGGCCAGAGGCAGGATGTGAGCAAGGGGTCAGCAGAGAGATAGACAAGACTGAGGTATAGTGAGTAGGTTGGCATTAAAGGAGTGAAGTGTGCAAGCTGAGTTGTAGTGGGAAATCAGGGTGGTAAGGTAGGAGGGGACAAGGTGATTGAAGGTTTTAAAGTAGTTGGTTAGGAGTTTTTGTTTGATGTGGCGGTGGATGGCAACCACTGGAGCTTCTTGATGAGTAGGAATTCATGGACTGAATGACTTTGTCAAAAATGTAGAAAAAGGTGGTGTAAAAGTAATGAGAATATAGGAGAGAATATATGATCCGAGGAGAAGACAACTAATCAGGGAAAGCCTCGTAGAGGTGGTGAGCTTCCAGAATGATGCTGAAGTTGGGGAAAAGTGTGATCTAGCAGATTTGAAAGGGGAGGGAGTCCCAGGCAGGAGGAAGGGTTTGATCTTGGGGTTAGAGGTGGAAGAGTTAAGAACAGGTCCCAGTAAAGAAAGTGAGTTTCGGAGGAACGGAGAGTGCAAGAATACATGTAATAGGGGAAGGGAAGGGAGAGCTAAGAAGGAGGTACAAGATGGAGTACCATTAAGGTCAGTCAGCGAGAGTTTCTGTGTGATACAAAGATGAATAAGTAACCACTGGAGATTTCTGAGAACTGGAGAGACGTGCGCACAGAGCAACACTTCAGAAAGATGATCCGAGAAGTGTAGACTGGAGACGGAAGATGCAGAGGCAGAGAGAACAGTGGGGTGGCTGTTTGGATGGAGAGGAATCCATCCTCAGCCATATTATTCAGCACTTACTGCGTGCAAAGCACTGTATTAAGCACTTGGAAGGGGCAAATCCAGGAAATCCTGGAATAGAAAAATATATAAGATTTAACAGTAGTCTGAATGTCAGAGTTGAAAGAGAGTGAGGATTGAAGGAAGCCAGAAGGACGTGAGATATATTTGGGAGATATCCAGAAGAGGAGGCAGCTTAAGTTCTTATTGTTATATCGAAATGTACAGTTATATATAAGAGCAATATCCTCAGTGATATGTAAAGTGATAGTGCTTTCTGCAAGCTTAAACAATACCGATATGGAAATGAGAAATAAATTATGTCATGGAAATGTATTTTAATAATTCTCAGCCAGATATGCTCTGCTAATTTGCAATCTCACATATTTAATGACTGAAAAACACATTGAATTAAATTGTTCATCATCTTACAGATGTAGAATGCACCGCTCAGAGGGAATAATCTATTGGGCCAGGGTGGCATAAGTTGAAGGTCATAGAAGTTACAGCCAAGAAATTCACGCTGATGAGTTTTTGAATCATATGTTTTTCTTCAGGCACTAAGACCAGATACTCCCACACGGAGGCTGAAAACAAATAGATCTGTGCCAGAGTACAACTAACCTGTCGATGTGATTTTCTTCCAGCTCCTAAGATACAATTGATGTGGCAAAAATGTTTGACATGCTTGTGAAATATTGCTGCAGCAGGAAACTACTGTCTTAGTGGGTTATCAGGCCTGGCAGTTGCCCTCAAAGTCTTAAGAATCTATCATCCTTTTGAATAACAATTACATCACCTTAGTCACAAAATTTAATCACTGTAATATTCCAAAGTGATGGTGCAAATGCTATTCTAAAATGCCACTCAGGGGCAATGTATAAGTGAACACACGTAGGGTGGAGAATCTCCTGAAAAAACAGATTGGCTTTTTTTTTTTTCTTATTCTTTTGTCCAGTTCTAGGCATCACTGGACAGACAGTTAACTGAGGAGAAGAATAGAGCTTTTCATTCTCTGCTTTTTGGCTACCCAGGATTTATGACATAGGTAGTATTGTAAATTAAACCACTGAATCAAGTGGTACTGGTACCACCGTAAACAGTAACCAGTTTCAGTGGAATCATATTTAAAGAAGCACTCAGTGTATACCACTGATTTGAGATTTCTCTCTAGACTCTTGAAAAAACCTTCCTGAGTGAGAGTATTCTGTTTTTTAAATATGGGTAATCTTAGGTCTGAAAAGGGAAACTCCAAAAAGAACCTCCTTATAAAACAAGAGGCAAAGATGAATGACAACATGCATTGTTTAAGTCATACATAAATAACACTCTAGTAGATATTGGAAAAGGACCCTGGAAGTCTGTGAAATCGCTTTGATTAGTGATTTTAGATGTACATTAATCTAGGATAGTTGAAGTACATTTTCAAAGCTGTTTCTTCAATGTCCAGAAGCAATGGAGTTAAATGACCTCCTTTATGAACCAGGAATTCATTATAAAAGAAGCTGCACTTGTACAGCATTTGCTTTCTGAATACGTTCTATAATCTAAGACAAATTACTCATGGCAGAATATCTTATGGCAACAGTGCAGACAATTCAAGATGATCAACCGAAGACCCTCAGGTATATATATTCGAACTATAAAGCTTTCAATCTCCTTGGAATTGGACACACAGAAAAACACACAGCATTAAAAAGCCATTTAGACATTTGAAGGGATCTATTGAACATTTTTTGACATTATAGTACATGTGATGTATCTTTGCATTACTGTTATGGAGTTTTGCCCAGAATTGTTGACAAATAGCTTTTAAAGTAAATGTCCATATCCACTTACTGCCATACAGTATATGATTCTGAAAGGAAGAGAAAGGAACTCAGTATTGATGAATTATTCCAATTCATTTGAAATAGATCTTCTGGAACGCTGATCACTTTCATAGTTGGTTATGCTATGCTACGCCAGCCCTAATATTACCTCAAAAAGAGTTAAGTGCTTTAAAATTTGACCTATTTATCTTTTATCTACCCCAGTACCAAATAGTGTTTGGTACATAGTAAGTGCTTAACAAATACCACAGTTATTAACACGTATGCTAGAAGCCACCATTAATTATTGCAAAAGATGGTGTGGGATCAGAGGTGCCAATGTATAAAAATAAAGGAAAACTAATGAAATATTTCAACAGAAATAGATTGCCATATATCATTAAACTCTCTAAATGTTTTCATTTTCCACATCATAATTAATGACCAAAGGCATGAAAGCAAAGGAGGGTAAATAAGATAATAATAATTTTTAAAGCATGTGTTCCATGTTGTAGTGTGTAATTTACCCTCCTGCTGGGGGGGGAAGGCAAGCTTGCCAAAACCCACAGAGGCTGTTCTAGAAACAGAATCACAAACAATGCAAAATGGCAGTATGCTACTGGGAGGTGGACAGCAATGGGAAGATAAATTGATATCATTCAGCAAGTGCTCTGTGAAGATAAGAATGTAAGGAGGCATGTTCAAAATCAGAGCACTGTGTGGGTTGATACGACTAGCCCAGCAAGGATCTACCCTTCAACAGTAATCCTTGCATATATGGATATACTACCATCAATAGCATCATCTTGAAAGACAAGACAGCTATTTACTCCATGGAGGTTCCTGGGGAACAGTTTCGATGCTCAGTGCTGTGACTTGGGAAAGGCTGCTGTATCGTACAAGAAGCTTAGAACTGTAGTAAACATTCAGTAAATACCATTGATTGATTTACTGATTGATAAATCAGGTTAGAAGTGATTATTCTTCTGCCAGCGTAGAGGCAAGTAAGTCCCAAGAAGACTGACGTTATTTCTATAAAGTTCAAGAGTTAGTGTTCTTCGACTTCATTATGTTACTTTTAAATAGTCAAAATCCTTTATTTTTCATTTAGAACTCTGGAGATTCTCTCCCAAATGAGTTAAATTCATTTGCATTTGCTAATTCAGGTTTTTTCATGCTAAATTAAGTCAAAATATATGTATACATACTTATTTAGAAAATCTCCTTAACAACTGATTTTGACTTTGGAATCTTCCCATGTTTCAGCAAAAAACAGTACATTCCTCTTCTTTCACAGCTTTCCAACAGTTTTTCATTTGAAAGAACAAAGTTGGAATTGTTACCATATTAAAATACAAACATCTATGAGCCATGAAATTTATTATGCACTATACCATAGATTATGAGATCATGGACATAATTTCCACAATTAACTTTATAAGCAATACTCATAGAACTTTATTACCTTAATTATACTGGTTACAGGATTATAAACTAAAGATTTACCTAGAAAAGTGGGTCAGAATTTAACTGGATCTTTAGGAAGTAGGGTTCTTTCCATATCTCAGTGAACCTGCATGTCTTCGCCAAATCCAGCTTTAAACTTTACGTGAACAAGTCACTGAACCTCTTCAAGTTTTTGTTTTCGTGTGTAAAATAAGAATAATATTATTTACCTCTCCCTTACTCACAGAGATACAGTATAGTGAAGAGAAAATGAGGTTGTGATGTGAACATTCTTGAAAAACAAAATCATTAAAAATTCCAAGGAATTATTATTATCATTATTATCAATGTCATTACTACACAACGATTAGCAGCACAACCTAGTGGAAAGAGCACAAGCCTCGGAGTCAGAGGACCTGGGTCTTAATTTCGGCTCTCCCACATACCTGCTGTGTGACCTCGGTCAAGTCACTTAAGTTTTCAGTGCTTCCATTCCCTCATCTGCAAACGGGATTTAATACCTATTCTCCCTCCTACTTAGACTTGAGCCCCCTGTGGGGCCTGATTATCTTGAATCTATCCCAGTGTTTAGTACAGTGCTTGGCACATAGTAAGCACTTAACACTTACCACAATTTTTATTATTATGACTCTCCCGATTAAGCCTTCTTTCACCTTAGACTATAAGCTCATTGTGGGCAGGGAACATTGTTGTGTTGAACTCTCCCAAGACCTTAGTACAGTGCCCTGTATGAAGCGCTCAAAAAATACAAATGATTAATTGATTGATTGATTCTATGACTCCGTCTCCCATCTGTGCGCATGGATCTTTGATTGGTGGGCTTTTGGTATTCATCCCACCTTCAGCCCCTCAGCACTTATGTACTTATCTATAAATTATGCATTATAAAGTATTTATTTATATTAATGTCTCTATCCCTGCCTAGACTGTGAGCTGGTGGTGGGCAAAGAACGTATCTACCAACACAGCTATATTGTACTCTCTCAAGGGCTTAGCACAGTGCTATGCACACAGCAAGCACTGACTGAAAATCACTGATTGATTATGCCTATCCTTTTTCAGTGCATTACCTATTTCTTTCCATTTTAGACATGAAAAACATGACATTCTATCAATCTCCTAAGAATAAGCTGCTTTTCTAGATCTGATTTTCTATTTCTGTCCCCAGTCTTGGTTTGGACAGTGTGCTGCCAGGGTAACTGAATTTTCAGAGGGAATCAAATTCTACATCCCAGACAGCGAATCTTGGATGGGGGCAGGGCCTATCAGGTGCAGGCTAATTTTGATGCTAAATCTTCAAGTTGACAGTCAGTTTACAGCCCAGTGCTATTTCTCAAAAGTGGCTCACAATCATCTTCATGCTTTTTTATGTGTGCAGACATAAATCAAAGTTAACAGCATTGAGTCGGTTTGGCATGACTGATTCAAGGACTTCCAATGATATATTTAGTCTGTCCAAGAATCCTGAATTGCATTATTATAATAACAAGCATGGTTGTACAGGCTGAACCCAATTTTACCCAATACACAATCTCTTCTTTATTCCATTGACAGTGGGGAAAGAGTCACATATCGCTGGCCACATCATGATGGAGTTGTTTTAAAATATTGATCAATGTCTTAGGGCAGTCAACTATCCAAGTAATTTCCAGAGTCAAAACTTTTGTGCCAAATAGTTTGAAATGGCCTATGTTAGTTGATTTGCTTCTAATTATTTTAGGAGAGAATCAAAAATTCAACTTCTTCAAAAGATTCTCTCCCAAACTGAAATAGTAACAGGTCACTTGGAAGCACTAGGAAAGGTTCATGAGAGAAATTGAAGAGGCCAGTACATAATCTTAAAAAGGGGTCACTATTTATATACCCAAAATAGGGGGTTAGTCAGAAATGTTAGAATATTCCAATCCTCCTGTCACATTTGTATAAACATCTTTCACAAAATTATAGCTTTAATGTGGTGCTAAAAGGGATTGCTCATGTAGAGGTTTTGCCAGAAGACAAAAAATAACGTAGCTTCCAATACACATCCTAGACACCCACAGTAGCAACAATGATTACTTACTGAGCAGTCATTGGGTGCAGTATACAGAATTAAGTGATACGGTGTGGTATAGTGGAAAAAGAATGGGTCTGAGGGTCAGAGTATCTGAGTTCTAATGATAGCTCCACCACTTGCCAGCTGTGTGACCTAGAGCAAGTCATTTGGCTTTTCTGGGCCTCCATTTTCATTCTTTTTTTTATGGAATTCATTATGAGCTTATAACATGCCAGGCATAGCTAGGGTAGATATGTTAATCATATTGGGCACAGTCCATGACACACATGGGGCTCACAGTCTTAATCCCTACTTTACATATGAGGTAATTGAGGCACAGAGAAGTTACATGACTCACCCAAGGTCACACAGCAGACAAGTACCAAAGCTGGGAATAGAACTCAGGTCCTCTGACTCCCAGGCCCATGCTCTTTCCACAAGGCCATGCTGCTTTTCTCATCTATAAAATTAAATGAATTATTTGTTTTTCCTCCTATTGGAACTTTGAGCTCTGTATGGGATAGGGGCTGCATACAACTTGATTATCTTGAATCCATCCTCAGGCTTAGTATAGTGCTTGACACAAAATAGAGCTTAATAAATTACTACTAGGATTATTATTATTCTCCCTCATCACCCTCACTTCTCAAAGCAGAAGAGAGTTTCGAAGTGAAGTGCACATTTCAATGAAAATCTGTAACGCTTGGTTTGGAGGGATGTTCTATCCTGGTTGATAAGTTTGGCAATGAAAATAAGTTGAAATCCACAAGTTTTGGTTATCACCAAAGATAGAGTGTAGCTGGAACAAAGAGGTATAAAAGAATATGGCATAGGCATACATCACATAAGACAGGATATAAAAAAAAAATCAAATTTATTGAGCAAGTACTGTGTGCAGAGCACTGTACTATATGCTTGGGATAGTACAATTTAAAAGAATTTGGTAGGCATTTCCCTGCCCATAAAAAGCTTACATTCTATGCATCTATGATCTTATAGAGGGTAAGCAGATGTGGTCATAAAACAATTAAAATGCTAAATTTGAAAATATTTTTTGAGTATTCAAATTATACAAGCAGATAGATCCTTTCAGTACATGAGTTTCACTCCTAGAATATGTCCATGATACAATGCTTATTATCAACTTTGAGATAATACTTTATTGAGAACTTACTATGTGCAAAGCACTGTAATATAAGCTTGGGAGAGTACACTATCACAGACTTGGAAAACAAGCTTATAGTCCAGCATCAGGGAGGCTTTCACTGATAGTTCATTAATCTCCTAAAACACTCTAACCATTAGGGAGGGGAAATCAGGTATTTCAAGATATTCTTCCTGAGGCATACTTGAAACTATTGTGGCTGAGTTTCTGGTTCTGATTGTGCATTGAAGTACCTCATCTGTTGCCTAAGCAGGCAGGTGAATGAGATTTTAATTTTTCCAGGGGCAGGGGATACATCAGCTTGAAGAGAAGCCCTACTTCTTTAGCAAATCAGACCACCATTTGAAGGAATAGTTCTGGTTTCCTTTGATTTCTCAATAATCTAAGACTTCATTCCCAAAGAACCAGAAAGTTTCTGGGAGAAGAGGCAGGGATTTGGGGCTAGTCACTATTTAATTATTTCAATATTTATTGAGAGCTTAATGTGTACATAACTCTGTACTAAGCTCTTGGAAAAGTACAACAATAAACAGACACATTTCCTGCTCACAATGAGCTTACGGTGTAGAGGGGAAGGCAGACATTAATTCTTTTCTGTCCATCTCCCCCGATTAGACTGTAAGCCCGTCAAACGGCAGGGACTGTATCTGTTGCCGACTTGTTCATCCCAAGCGCTTAGTACAATGCTCTGCACATAGTAAGCGCTCAATAAATACTATTGAATGAATGAACTAAATCAATCCTGAGACAAGCTAGTTTCCACTGATCTCTGACTGGCAGACTGAGTGAAGATGAAGTTATGGACCCTTCTTTACTGTGGTGTTTGGATTTAGTTCTGTATCCTGACAACCGGATTTGAAGCAGGTATGGGTAATTCCATTTTTAAAATGCAATTGGAAAAGATTGCCTCTGTGGTAATCTCAATTTTTACTCTCATTCTTCTTTCACTTTTCTAATGAGGCTGTCAGAGCCCCACATAGGACAGGAACTGTGACCAACCTTATTACCTCAAATCTTGAATCAGCACTTAGAACAGTTAAGCGCATAGTAAGTGCTTAACAAATACCATTATCCTTGTTATTATCATTAGTGGCAGTTCTGCCATTCATTCATTCATTCATTCATTCAATAGTATTTATTGAGCGCTTACTATGTGCAGAGCACTGTACTAAGCGCTTGGAATGAACAAGCCGGCAACAGATAGAGACAGTCCCTGCCGTTTGACGGGCTTACAGTCTAATCGGGGGAGACGGACAGACAAGAACAATGGCGATAAATAGAGTCGAGGGGAAGAACATCTCGTAAAAACAATGGCAACTAAATAGAATCGAGGCGATGTACATTTCATTAACAAAATAAATAGGGTAATGAAAATATATACAGTTGAGCAGACGAGTACAGTGCTGAGGGGAGGGGAAGGTAGAGGGGGAGGAGCAGAGGGAAATGGGGGGAAAAGAGGGTTAAGCTGCGGAGAGGTGAAGGGGGGGCAGTAGAGGGAGTAGAGGGAGAAGGGGAGCTCAGTCTGGGAAGGCCTCTTGGAGAAGGTGAGTTTTAAGTAGGGTTTTGAAGAGGAGAAGAGAATCAGTTTGGCGGAGGTGAGGAGGGAGGGCATTCCGGGACCGCGGGAGGACCTGGCCCACGGGTCGACGGCGGGATAGGTGAGACGGAGGGACGGTGAGGAGGTGGCCGGCAGAGGAGCAGAGCATGAGGGGTGGGCAGTAGAAAGAGAGAAGGGAGGAGAGGTAGGAAGGGGCAAGGTGATGCAGAGCCTCATCTGTTGCCAACTTGCTCATTCCAAGCGCTTGGTACAGTGCTCTGCACATAGTAAGCGCTCAATAAATACTATTGAATGAAAAGAGCCTTGAAGCCTAGAGTGAGGAGTTTTTGTTTGGAGCGGAGGTTGATAGGCAACCACTGGAGGTGTTTAAGAAGGGGAGTGACATGCCCAGATCATTTCTGCAGGAAGATGAGCCGGGCAGCGGAGTGAAGAATAGACTGGAGCGGGGCGAGAGAGGAGGAAGGGAGATGAGAGAGAAGGCTGACACAGTAGTCTAGCCGGGATATTACGAGAGCCCGTAGCAGTAAGGTAGCCGTTTGGGTGGAGAGGAAAGGGTGGATTTTGGCGATATTGTAAAGGTGAAACCGGCAGTGTTCTAAGAGCTGGGGTAAATACAGGACTGTGGGGCTCACGGTCTTAATCCCTGTTTTACAGATGAGGTAACTGAGGCACAGAGAAGTTAAGTGACTTGCCCAAAGTCACACAGCTGATAAGTAGCAGAGCCGGGATTAGAACCCATGACCTCTGAGTCCCAAGAGCGGTTTCTTTCCACTAAGTCACACTGCTTCTCTGTACTAAGCATTGACAAAGAATACCCAGGTGTCAATTAGACTTGGTCTCTGGTCTCTAGGGGGCTGGTCTATCAAAACTTTATTAGGTACGATCCTAATAAGCAATAATTTGGGGATACTTAATTATTATTAAGTACAATCTTGACATGACTTTCTCCTCAAACTCTGGGATTCTTACATTGAACAAAATAATTAATATGGATGATAATTTCCCACTGATACATGTTATAATGAAGAATGGGAAATTCTCATTTTTGAAGGGATGGAAAAGCTACTTTTCCTAGCAACATGAAGAATGGGAAATTCTCATTTTTGAAGGGATGGAAAAGCTACTTTTCCTAGCAATCTTGTAAAGTTCAACACCCTGTACAGTACACAATATAAACAATCCCACCAAGGTAGTGGGTCACCACCTAGAAGGTACATTCATTTGAACTATTTCCTTTGCTCCAAATGGGTCCTACCTTTAAAGAATGGTCTCTGACCTCTTTCAGCAACACAATTCCATACTGATCAACTCAGGTTTTTGCTGCAAAAGAACAATTTCGGGCTTATACTAGGAGTTTGACCTTGAATTTATGAGACATCTGAAAATAAGATTAATCTTCTGGAGTAGACCCAGATACTACAGGTGAAAAAAAATAGTTTTTTGGTTACAGAAAACAGTACTGTCGGAGAAAGGGCAAATCTCAATGTCTTTCTCTTACTGGTTGTTGAGGGCTAATTTAGAAAACAAAAAGTCAATCAATGTGCCCTGGTGAAAATTTCAACTGCCAAAACAAGAATTTAATTATCCCTCCTGATGTCCAAAGATTCTTGGAACTGCACTTTGATAACACTCCAAGTGTCTCTTGTAGTTACTGTCATGGAAAGAATTTAAAAAAACATCTCATCGACCAATAGTAATGATGCATCTTTTTTCCCCTAAATTATCCACAGCGTAAACCTCTCCATGGATTATTCCAATACATTTTCACTTGTAAAAGCTTCAGCTCTTAATGAAGTAAAGATGGTGAGATTATAGGAGGGATATAAAAATCAACACATGAGAGCTATGAAATCATACAATAGAAAAGTAAATCTCAATGGGCCCAAACTTGTCATGTGCATTCACACAGTCTTCTCATATCTAAGGTTCAGATAGAGATTTTAATTAGCTCCCTGGAAAATTGTTCACACTAAAAGAAAAACTCCATCATCACTTCCTTTCACACAGTGCTTAGAGAGATAACATGCCTGAAAATAGAATAATAAATCCAATAAGCGAGTTAAAAAAAAGCAGAAAAATATACAACAAAGTCGTTTATGCAAAGCTTCAGTTTCCCGGAAAATTTTTCAGTGGTGAGATTTTGGGTCTCTAGTATCCAGGTTTTACAGTTAGAACAAAATGTAAATAGAGAGATTAAATATTATAACTTTATCGAAATACATTTTTGTTTGGCTACCCTTCATTTCCATAGACAGGCGGTGAGAATCTACCCAGGTGTGCAGTTGTTCCTGAGAAGATCAATATGAGAATGACAATCCATTCTACATTTTGTGCATGTAAAGATAACACACCCATGCTGAGCTGAGGAGTTTGTCACTTCACTGGCTTTGCTGTTTCAATTTTATATTTAATCACTGTTTCAGTGATTACTATGTTCCAGCACTGTTCTAAGCACTGGGGTAGATACAAGTTAAGCAGTTTGGACACAGTCCATGTCCCACATGGAGCTCACAGCAATTTTTTAATGGTATTTGTTGTGCACTTACTATGTGCCAGGCACTGTTCTAAGCATTGGGATAGATACAAGCTAATCATTTTGGACACAATCCATATGGAGCTCACAGTCTTAATCCCATTTCACAGGTGAGGTAACTGAGGCCCAGAAAAGTGAAGCAATTTGCCCAGGGTTACATATGGCAGACTCGTGGCAGAGCTAAGATTAGAGGCCAGGTCCTTCTGACTCCAAGGCCCAGGCCCTATCCATAGGCCACATTGTTTTCTTAATTACTGTTTTCCAGATGAGGTAACTGAGGCAGAGAGAAGTGAAGTGACTTTTCCACGGTCACAAGGCAGACAAGTGGCAGAGTCAGGATTAGGATCTGGGTCCTCAATTCTGCCTCAGTGTCCTGATTTTCTAAAACCTCTGCTCAGAAAAAGAACCCATCTTGTATAGTTTTCAGTCCTGTCACAATGGTTGGGATTGTGTTTCCTGTACCTTGTAGCCTGGCCTATGGGAAACAGCTTGGCCTAGTACAGAGAGCCCAGGCTTGGGAGTCAAAAGACCTGGGTTCTAATCCTGGCTCTGCCAGATGCCTGCTGTATGACCTTGAGCAAGTCACATAACTGTAAAAATGAGGATTCAAAACCAGTTCTTCCTGCTATTTAGACTGTGAGCCCAAAAGGGACAAGGTCTCAACTGATTAGATTGTTTCTACCCCAGTGCTTAGTATAGGACTTGGCACATAATAAAGATTTATAAAATACCACAGTTATTATTAGTATTTAAAATTTAGTCCTATCTGCTTTAACACAGGCTTTCATTAACCCAAAGTGGAAATCATCTGATGGAAACATTTAGTAACACTCCTACCACCACTGAGAAGCAGCATGACCTAGTGGACAGAGCACGGGCCCGGGAGTCAGAAGGTCAGGGTTCTAATCCCAGCTCCACCCTGTCTGCTGTGTGACCTTGGGCAAATCACTTTACTTCTCTGTGCCTTAATTCTCTCATCTGAAAAATGAGGATTAAGATTGGAAGCCCCCATGTGTGACAGGGACTGCATCTAACCTTATATTAGCTTGTTTCTACCCCAAAGCTTAGTACAGTGCTTGGCACATAGTAAGCACTTTGCAAATTCCACAGACTTTATCATCATCATTATCATTATTACCAATAATCTGTTTTGGGTGTAACCTGATCTACATATTGCCACTGGTTCAAGGTGTATTATAACACAATTTTTCATAATACAAGTTTCTTTGAGAACACATTCCAGGACAACTAGGTGTCTTTTCTATCCTCCTTCACTTATACTTCCTTTCAGCTCACCATACGGTATCAGATTGAGAATCCTGCTAATGTCTGATCTTTACATTTGTCCTCCCTAAAGCATTAAATTGAAATAAAGGTTGTCGATGTCATCAGGCTGACTGTGATGCTGATAGAGTTGCATTAGACTCAGTTCATTCATTCAATCGTATTTACTGAGCGTTTACTGAAACAAAGCAATGTACTAAGCGCTGGGAGAGTAGAATGAGACAACAGACATTCTCTGCCTATAATGAGCCCACAGTCTAGGCAGGAAATTAAAAAAATTACAGATATATACATATGTGCTGTGGGGGTGGGAGGAAGGATGAATGAAGGGAACGTGTAAGGGTGACTCAGAGAGAGTGGGAGAAGAGGAGAGGAGGGATTAGTCTGGGAAGACTTCTTGGATGGGATGTGCTTTCATTGTGCCTTTAAGTTGTGGATGTGCCCTATATGTAGGGCCAGATCCTAAACCAAATTAGAGCAAATTGGACCATGACAGCTTGGTAGTCTTGCAAATAGTTAGCATTGATTGAATCTTACGATGTACAGATCACTGTATTAAGCGCTTGGAGAGTAAAATAGAACAATAAACTGTCATATTCTCTGCCCGCAATAAGCTTACAGTCTAGAGGAGGAAACAGATATTAATATCAATGAATACATTACAGATATGGACAAAAGTGATGAATGAAAGCAGGTCAGGGTGACACAGAAAGGAGTAGGAGAAGAGGAAAGGAGAGCTTAGTCAGAGAAGGCCTTTTAGAAGAGATGTGCCTTCTATAAGGTTTTGAAGTGGGGGAAAATAATTGTCTGTTGGTTATGAAAAGAGAGGCTGTTCCAGGCCAGAGGCAGGATGAGGGTGAGAGGTCAGCAGAAGGATGGTTGGGAAGCACTACTCTGGTTGTAAAACAAACTATAACCCTGTTCACAAGGGAGGGCTGTTAAAAAGTTGGTTTCAGTGATAAAAATGAAATTAGCATATGATTTCCAAGGATCAAAAGGAAGGTGAAATGAATTTATTTGGATAAAGATGGATTCTTTATCCTCATCCATTGAGGATGATGACTAAACTACAAGAAATCATGGATTTAGACAGTAGATTAGCTTACTATCAAGTGGGGATTTCATTCTAATCCCCATTCTTTAATTCCTCATGCGAAGATATATTTGACTATAGATGAATCTCTTATTTGTTCACCATAGACCTACAATTAATGTGATTGCTAAACATTTTCACTTGAATAAAAGTGATCACATATGAAGTTATTTTTCAGTAAATAGCTAATTGTCATCTTTATGGCTCATACTTCTCAGTAGGCTCTCCCCCTCCTACTTGCTTTCTCTAAACTCCTACACACCCTATCCCACACACTTCACTTCTCTAACACCACTGTATTTCTCTCTCATCTGTATCATCACTTACCCTTTGTCAACATCCCTCTTCTAACCTGTAATTCTCTCTCCATCTCTGACGGGCCATCATGCTCCCCATTTTAGAAGCCCTGCTAAAATCATACCTCTTCCAAGAATCTTTCTCTGACTCACCTCTCATTTCCCTACCCTATTTATTCACCATCCCTTCTGTCTATGCACTTGGTTCTGTACACGGGGGGTTAGCATAGAATAAATACCACAGTTGTTATTGTTAGTATTTAAAGTACAGTCCAATCTACTTTAACACAGGCTTTCATTAACCCAAAGTGGATATCATCTGATGGAAACATTTGGCAACACTCCTCTCACCACAGAGAAGCAGCAGGACCTAGTGGAGAGAACACAGGCCTGGGAGTCAGAAGGTCACGGATTCTAATTCATTCATTCAATAGTATTTATTGAGCGGTTACTATGTGCAGAGCACTGTACTAAGTGCTTGGGATGAACAAGTTGGCAACAGATAGAGACAGTCCCTGCCATTTGACGGGCTTACAGTCTAATCAGGGGAGACAGGCAGACAAGAACAACGACAATAAATAGAGTCAAGGGGAAGACTCATAAAAACAATGGCAACTAAATAGAATCAGGGTGATGTACATCTCATTAAACAAAATCAACAAAATAAATAGGATGATAAAGATATATACAGTTGAGCAGAAGAGTACAGTGCTGAGGGGGTGGGAGGGGAGAGGGGGAGGAGGAGAGGGCAAGGGGGGAGAAGAGGGTTTAGCGGCGGAGAGGTGAAGGGGGGGGTAGAGGGAGCAGAGGGACAAAGGGGGGAGCTCAGTCTGGGAAGGTCTCTTGGAGGAGGTGAGTTTTAAGTAGGGATTTGAAGAGGGGAAGAGAATTAGGTTGTCGGAGGTGAGGAGGGAGGGCATTCCAGGACGGGAGGACCTGGCCCAGGCGTTGATGGCGGGATAGGTGAGACCGAGGGACGGTGAGGAGGTGGGCGGCAGAGGAGCAGAGCGTGCGGGGTGGGAAGTAGAAAGAGAGAAGGGAGGAGAGGTAGGAAGGGGCAAGGTGATGGAGAGCCTTGAAGCCTAGAGTGAGGAGTTTTTGTTTGGAGTGGAGGTCGATAGGCAACCACTGGAGGTGTTTAAGAAGGGGAGTGACATGCCCAGATTGTTTCTGCAGGAAGATGAGCCGGGCAGCGGAGTGAAGAATAGACTGGAGTGGGGAGAGAGAGGAGGAAGGGAGATCAGAGAGCAGGCTGACACAGTAGTCTAGCCGGGATATAACGAGAGCCTGTAGCAGTAAGGTAGCCGTTTGGGTGGAGAGGAAAGGGCGGATTTTGGCAATATTGTAAAGGTACAACCAGCAGGTCTCGGTAATGGATAGGATGTGTGGGGTGAACGAAAGAGACAAGTCAAAGATGACACCGAGATTGCAGGCCTGAGAGACAGGAAGGATGGTCATACCATGCATGGTGATAGGGAAGTCTGGGAGAGGACCGGGCTTGGGAGGGAAGATGAGGAGTTCAGTCTTGCTCATGTTGAGTTTTAGATGGTGGGCCAACATCCAGGTGGAGATATCCTGGAGGCAGGAGGAGATGAAAGCCTGAAGGGGGGGGAGAGGACCGGGGCAGAGATACAGATCTGCGTGTCATCTGCATAGAGATGGTAGTCAAAGCCGTGAGAGCGAATGAGTTCACCGATGGAGTGAGTGTAAATGGAAAACAGAAGAGGGCCGAGAACTGGCCCTTGAGGAACTCAATCAGTTAAAGGATGGGAGGGGGAGGAGGCGACTGCGAAGGAGACCGAGAATGACAGGCCAGAGAGATAAGAGGAGAACCAGGAGAGGACGGAGTCCGTGAAGCCAAGGTGAGATAAGGTGTGGAGGAGGAGGGGATGGTCGACAGTGTCAAAGGCAGCTGAGAGGTCAAGGAGGATCAGAATGGAGTAGGAGCCATTGGATTTGGCAAGAAGGAGGTCACGGGTGATCTTAGAGAGAGCAGTCTCGGTAGAGTGGAGGGGACGGAAGCCAGATTGGAGGGGGTCCAGGAGAGAATGGGAGTTATGGAATTCTAAGCAGTGATTATAGACAACTCGTTCTAGGATTTTGGATAGGAAGGGTAGTAGGGAGATCCATGAGAAGCAGCATGGCTCAGTGGCAAGAGCCTGGCTTGGGAGTCAGAGGTCATGGGTTCGACTCCCGGCTCTGCCATTTGGCAGCTGTGTGACTGTGGGCAAGTCACTTCGCTTCTCTATGCCTCAGTTACCTCATCTGTAAAATGGGGATGAAGACTGTGAGCCTCACGTGCGGCAACCTGATTACCCTGTATCTCCCCCCAGCGCTTAGAACAGTGCTCGGCACATAGTAAGCGCTTAACAAATACCAACATTATTAATCCTACTCTGCCACTTGTCTGCTGCGTGACCTTGGGCAAGTCATTTAACTTATCTGTGCCTCAGTTCTATCATTTTCAACCTTCGAAATGAATTCTCTCATTTGCAAAAGGGGAATGTGACACTTGTTCTCCCCAACTACTTAAACTTTGAGCCCAAGTGGAGCCTGATTATCCTCATTCATATTTATTAAGTCTTTACTGTGTGCAGAACATAGAACAACAACAGACACATTCCCTGCCTACAACAACCTTACAGTTTAGAAGGGGGGAGACAGACATCAATACAAATAAATTACAGATGTGCCTGTGATTAGTACACAAAGCAAGTGATGAACAAATACCACACATTCTTTATCAGTGGAATCCCAGAGAAAAAGGCAATGCCACATGAAGAACATGTTCCATCAGTGAAAGGTTGTATCTCTTAATAGGTATCTCTTAAATTAGAAAATCTCTTAGATTTTGAGGCCCAGTGTCAGGCAGGGACTGTGTCTGATCTAAATGTCTAGACTCTACCCCAGTGCTTAACAAAATATTTGGCACATAGCATTTAATAAATATCAAAATTATTTTTCTTGCTCTTAGAGGAGATAATTGGAATAACAGTGGAATTTGTTCAGCACTTACTTATATGCCAAGCACTGTACTGAGCACTGGGATCTCTATATAAGATCATCAAGTTGGACAGAGCTTCCATCACCCACAGGGTTCATAGTCTATGTAGGAGGGAGAACAGGTGTTGGATACCCATTTTACAGATGAGGAAACTGGGACACAGAGAAGATAAGTGACTCACACAAGATCACAGTGCAGGCAAATGTCAGAGCAGGGGTTAGAATGCTCTGCCATCAGTCTGCTGCGTAACCAAAGTCCTCTAACTCCCAGGACCATGGTATTCTCATTAGGCTATGCTGCTTTTCAATCACTGTGCATTAATAATAAAAATGATATTAATAATGGCATTTGTTAAGCTCTTATTTGTACCAAGCACTGTACTAAACAATGGGGTGAATACAAGCAAATCAGGTTGGACACAGTCCCTGTCCCACCTAGGGCTCACAGCTTCGATCTCCATTTTACAGATGAGGTAACTGAGGCCCAGAGAAGTAAAGTGACTTGTCCAAGGTCACAGAGCAGACATGTGGCGGGGCGAGGAACAGAAGTCATGACCTTCTAACTTCCAGGCCCATGATCTATCCACTATGCCATGCTCCAGTACATGTGATGGGAATCCATCATAGCAAGGAGTCTCAAGTAGGCTTGAGTAAGCTTTTTGAGGGCCTTGATTGAGTCTGCTATTTTGAATAATGGAGCTTTTAGATAAGCACTTACTCTGTGCCAAGCACTGGGGTAGAAACAAGATAATAAGGTCCTTAATTGTGCTCACAATCTAAAGAGGGAGGAGAAATGATTCTGAATTTCATTTTTGCAGAAGAAGAAACTGAGGCACAGAGAAGTTAAGTGACTTCACCAAGGTGACACAGCAAGCAAAATTGAATATCTGGGGTCAGAACTCACATCCTCTGATTCCTGGGCTCGTGCCCTTTCCACTAATGCTTCATTTTGAAAGATTTCAAATGCTTGATGGTGTAACACTCTGCACACAATGCTCAGTGAATGCTGACGATGATGATGTGGTGAAAAACAGTTTCAAGCAATACAATAAAACAGTGGCATATTGGGACACTTCAGGAGAGTGTCATGTGATAATCGAAAGAGGAAAATTCTCCTTGATCTATCGGGAGATTGACAAGAATATTAGAGAAGCACAGAGGCTTAGTAGAGGGAGCATGGGCCTGGGAGTCAGAGGACGTGGTTTTAATCCCAGTTTTGCTACATGTCTGCCATGTGTCGTTGGGCAAATCAGTTCACTTGTCTGTGCCTCAGTTACTGCATGGGGATTGACACCATGAGTCCGTGTGGGACAGGGACTGTTTCTGACATGATTACCTTGGATGTACCTCAGTACTTAGAACAATGCTTGGCACATAGTAAGCGCTTAACGAATACCAATCATTCATTCATTCAATCGTATCTATTGAGCGCTTACTGTGTGCAGAGCACTGTACTGAGCACTTGGAAATTACAATTCAGCAACATCTAGAGACAATCCCTACCCAAAAATGGGCTCACAGTCTAGGAGGAGGAGACAACAAAACAAACCACAATTATTAGTAATAGTAGTAAGCACTCAATAAATACCATGGACTGATTGAGTGAATGTGAGTTAAACTGTTAAAAGAGCATCCCTTGTCCCCAAGGAAAACTTGTGTTATTATCTGGACTACCAGACTGTCCAGACTGTGATGGTCAACATTTACATGAATATGTGTGTTTGAGCATGTTTGTGTACGTACATATGTTTGTTTCTCTGTCTTTCCGTGGGTGGTCATGTGTGTGTGGCCTTTGTTTCGCCTTTGTCTCCTTCTTCTTTTGTCCCCAAACCCCTTTCTTTATGACTGTTTTTTTTTTTTAAATTTCTCCTTTTTCTAACCCCCATCTTTGTACTTTTCCCTTTCCATCTCTCCATCTTCCTATTTCCCCGGAGCTCTGTCTTTTTTGTTTCTCTCCTCTTCAATCCAGCAATGCTTCCCTAGGCTTCTGACCCAACCCTGCCCATCAGTGAGTTGGAAAAACTGTGTTCGTACGACCGTGTCATATGTACTCTGCCCTCTGCTTCAGGGGGGTAAAACTTGACCCTATGCTAATTCCTGCAGAATATGTGAATGGTGCTTATCTCCACACTTTAAGAGCCTGACATTTCACCACGCTGCTCTGGCCCTGTCCTGCTTCTCTGGTCCTAGGTCAATGCCACTACACAACCCTCTCTTCGAGTTAACCTCAGCCCAGTGTTCTGCTTTAACCCCTCTCTCAGCTACAATATACAGCTAAAGGCCAATCTATTTTAGGATCGGCGTAATTTGAAAGAATTATCTCTTTTGTGGCTGGTGAAAAGACTGAAAATAAAGAAAGGAAGGGCCTTTTTTCTCCCTGCATAAATGTATAGTATTAAGAGAAGCTTCACTCATTTGCAGTCTAGGAATATTCTAGAGGTACCAATAAATTATTGGTGAAAAAACGATTTTTTAGCATTATCACTATGGAGTATTCATCGAAACAGAAGGATGAGTCACTGTAACACTGACAGCCCATACTGAATCTGAAATAATTTGGAGCGATAATTTATAGTACAAAAGAACTCAAGACAGAGGCACAGGCAATCCAGGTTCTTTATATGTTCTATAAATAATAGTTCCGAGAGGCCCAAATGACAATGGGCAAGCCTGGATGATGAATCATCAAGTAGTTTAAGTAAAAATCTGCTTGATTAAATGCTTTGTTTTTAAACCACCTGCACCAATGTCTCCTGGAGCAAAGACAATCGAATTGTTCTCTCTTTTTCCAAAAACCAGACAAGCTTACAAATGATAAGTTTTATTATATTATGAAACTGATGCCAAACTGAAGTGCTGAGTATTGTGTAATTCCAATTATCTATCTGTGGGCCAAGGATTTAGTACGAGGCACTGAAAAAGATGTAGCTAATCCAGATTTATCAAGCTTCTAATGGCTCTGTGACACATGTATGTAATTTCATTTGGGTCTTCCTGGTCTGGAAAATACATTTTTCCATGCTTCACTTGATGAGTTTTTCTTTTTATTTCTTCTGCCAACCAAATACCAGATGCTTTGTGGACTAAGCCAATTAGTGGAGCCTTTCTCCCTGTAGCTGCTCTAGCTAAACACAATATTTAAAGCTGATATCATATTCTTGACTTTCTTAAGGTACACATAAATAAGAAGAAATTCATTCTAAGGCAAACACGTGAGCACGTACGGTGAATATGATGCTTTTACATAGTTGAATGTTAATGATAATGGTGGCTTGTTATATTTAGATATGGCTCTTCCTTTGTGTATTAAGAACTAAGATTATTTTCACTCTATTTTATTAATTCACACATCCAATGCTTGAAGCGAGGGATAAAGGAAATTAGGGTGGGTTATCATTTGAACTGGAATAACAGGAAAAGAGGTCTTTTATTCATTGGAATAGATAGAACTTCTAAAATGTAGTCCATTGGTCTTTCTTCGTGTGATGTAGCAAGCAAGCTCTATAGACACAGCATCCTTATTCTGAAGAAACAGGTGAGGATTTTCATGAAGACCAGTCAGAATTAATTGATCAAGATCAAAATTTTGGTCAGCATTAGACAAGGCCCGAAAGGTATATGTATGTAGGAAAGTAAATACCAGAGAGATCCCTGATGTCTTTCACTGAATCAATCGATCAATCAGTCATCTTTATGCTCTAGACTGAAAGCTGGTTGTGGGCAGGAAATATGTCTACCCACTCTGTTGTACTGTTCTCTCCTAAGCACTTAGTACAGTACTTTCCAGATGGTTAGCATTCCATAAATACTACTGATTGATTGACTGTTCAATCAGTGGCATTTATTGAGCATTTACTATGTGCAGAGCACTGTACTCGGAACTTAGGAGAGTTCAGTAAAAGAGAATTTGCAGACAGGTTCCCTGCATACAGATACCTACTATGTGCAGAGTACTAAGTACCAAGAGCATGGGAGAGCACATCAGTGCAGCTAGTCTCAATCCGTGGCTCAAAGAGCTAAAAACCTTTCATAAATTTTCTGAAATTTCCATAAAGAAGAGAATAAGCACTTTCTTAGCCATAGGTACCATATCAAACCCCAGGAAAACTGATCTAAAAACACTCCCATATTTGAAAGTATGTTTCATTTTTGACCTTTATGGGGTTGAATATTATGTTCATATGATGGGACAGCTTTCTTTCCACTATTTTCATATGATGGGACAGCTTCGCTCTTTAGCATTCAAGTCAGCTAAAGAAAGATCTAGAACTGTTATACATCCATTTAAACTGGGAATTACTAGATATGCTGAACTTTAGCATTTTTCTCCATGATTATATCTTATAAAACAAGTGTATCCTGGTCAGGAGTCCTGGGGAGAGTAGGACTATCTTTAGATAATATTTTAAACACAAACCAACCCATACAGTTTACTAATCCAGCTACACTGAAAGATACTCTTAATAACATCAATAGTTATGAACAAAGCAAAGATGTTGTCCATTTGAGATATTCAGTTTGATGAGTATCAATTAATAGTATCATTTCAGAATCTTAATGCAAGAATGAACACAATGGGAATGTTGCCAAGCGCTTAGGAAAAAAAATATAAGCACGTAGGCATAACACTAAACATAATTGTCATTCTAAATTATATTCATGGACACGTTATACTCTATCATACAATTATTAGCAAGTATATTTGCAAGTGTGCAATAGGAAGAGAAATGATTTACTCTGGGAACCCTAATTAATTTATGGCTAAATCAGGACTGTGGAAAACAGTTTCCTTCACTCCACTGTTTCTTTTTTTCATTGTTTCTATTTCAAATGGTATTATTCAGCACTTACTATATGCTTGGCACTGAGAAAAGCACTGAGAGAGATACAAGATAATCAGATTGGACACAGTCCTTGTTCGACGTAGGGGTCGTGGTCTTAATCCCCATTTTACAGATGAGGAGGTGAGGCATAGAAGTGACTTGCCCAGGGTGATACAGCAGAGAAGTGGAAGAGCTGAGATTAGAATGGAGGCCCTCTGAATCCTAGGCCTAAGCTCTATCCATTCATTCATTCATTCATTCATTCACTCAAATTTATTGAGTGCTTACTGGGTGAAGAGCACCGTACTAAGCGCTTGGAAAGTACAATTTGGCAACAGATAGAGACAATCTCGACCCAACAACGGGCTCAAAATCTAGAAGGGGGAGGCAGACAACAAAACAAAACAAGTAGACAGGCAAACAATGTTGGTTTGTTCTGTTCCTGGACAGTGGTAAACCTAGGAGGCAGGAAGGGGAGGGGAAGAGTTCAGGCCTTCCTGTAACCTCTGTTTCAAATTTAAAGTGAATTCTCACATATTCTTTTTCTGTGAGGCAAGCTTTTCCCAAGAATTCAACCAGTCACATTTAACTGAGCTTGTATGTGGAGTTTTGGAATGGAAGACCTTCTCATCTGATTTCTACCATGGTATCTTTACTTTTAAAATGACCTAGGAGTCACTAATGTCGGATAATATTTATGCATAAATGTTATTCAAAATGTTTATGGATATAAACATGGGAAAAGAGAGATATGGTGTCAACTGACCGGAACAGTGGAGAGAAGTGGCAATGTTTGAAAGTAGAATGAAAGGAGCCATCAGAATCAGAGCAGTTGAAGATGGTGGTGACAGAGGAAAGAAAGGTGGGCTCAATAATTTTCCTAATGTGTGAGGAGATGGGATTGGAAGCATTCATGGAGGGGATACATTTTGAAAGCTGCAGAAAATATCTTAAGAGATGGCCAAGAAAGATGAGAGAAAGGATGACAGAATGGACGAGAAACAGCCAAGAAGGATGACAGAATGGATGGTTAGGAGAAGAGAAGGTGAGGAGATATATTCTTGGGAGGTCACTCTTAATGATTTCAATTTAGTCAACAAAACGTTGACAAGATCATCAGGGGTCGTGTGGGGACTGGGAATTTCAGAAGGGATGTAAAAGTCTGGAACAACGGGTGCCATGCAGGCATTTTACCGTTCCTACTTGAATATTGATGAGCCATCAGTAGTATTTATTAAGCATCTATTATGTGCAGAGCACTCTACTAAGCACTTGGGAGAGTACAAAAGAATTAGAGACACATTCCCTGCCCAGAGTGAGCTTAGCCCGATTAAAATACCATCAGAATCCATAGTTTTACCTTGCTTTGACTCTAGACACATTAGTGAATTTGCTGACCTGAGAAACGGCATGAATCTGGGAGTCAGAAGAGCTGGGTTCAATCCTGCCTCTGCCAATTACTTGTTGTGTGACCCTAGGCAAGTCATTTCAGTTTTCTGAGCCTCAGTTTTTTCAACAGTAAAATGGACATTCAATATTTGTTCTCCCTAGACTGTGGGCACCATGGGGGACAGGGACTATGTCCAAGCTGATTAACTCGTAGATCCCCCAGCACTTAGAAAAATGCTTGAAACATAGTAAGTGCCTAAAAAAGAACATTGCCTAGTAGATAGAGCACTGGCCTTGGAGTCAGAAGGACCAGGGTTCTAATCACAGTCCTGCCACTTGTTGCTAAGAGAACTTGGGCAAATCACTTCACTTCTTTGTGCCTTACTTACTCAATCATTTATTGAGCTCTTACTGTGTGCAGAGCACTGTAGTAAGCACTTGAGAGAGTATAATACTACAATGAATAGACACATTCTCTGCCCACAAGCTTGGTTACCTCATCTGTAAAATGGGGATTAAGAGTGTGAGCCCCTTGTGGGACATGGGTGTGTCCAACCTGATTTGCTTGTATCCACCCCAGCACTTAATACAGTGCCTGGCACATGGTAAGCACTTACGAAATACCACAATTAAATATAAGAATAATAATAATTGGGCAGAATTGTGATTTATTTTAATGTGTCCCCCCATGTAGACTGCAAGATCACGGCGGGCAGGTACTGTGTCTATCAATCCTATGGTACGCTCCCTTGTTGTATGGTTCCTTTCCAAGCATTTAGAACAGTGCCCTGCACACAGTAAGCACTCAATAGATACCACTGACTGACTGATTGATTTATTTGATTTCACATGGTGATGAGTTATCTGTTCTGCTTTTGCAGAACAGCTTGGTGGAAACTAGTTCCTGCTGGAGTGATTTCGGCTCACCTTTCTGCATTTACAGACTTGACTGGCAAGTCCCTCCTGCTGGCCTTGATTGGCCTAACCTTCCCTGTTCTGGATGGGGCTTTCCAGAAATCTTCCTCTACGGTCAGACTCCTCCCTTGCATCCATGAGACTAACTCCCAGTGGGCCATTTTACCCCAGTCACTGACTGGAGGGAGGAATTTGTCCTTCTACATAGTTTCTTACCACCAAATAATAATAACAACAGTACTTGATAAGCACTTACTTTGGGACAAGTACAACTTTGTGTTCTAAGTGCTGGGGTAGATATAAATAAATCAGATTGGACACGATCCCTGTCTCATATGGGGCTCACACTCTTAATCCCCATTTTACAGATGAGGTAACTGAGGCCCAGAGAAGTGGAGCAACTTGCAAATGTCAAAGAGCAGATGAGTGGCGTATTCAGGATTAGAACCTAGGTCCTCCTGACTCTCAGGCCTGTGTCCTATCCACTAAGCGACGCTGCTTTCCCAACCTCCAACCAGCCGACTGCCATCTCGACCTGATCTGGTCCCATGCTTGCTGTAAAATACGTGGCCGGGGGGGGGGGGGGCATTCTGTGGAAAGAGTAGCCCTGCTAATGAAAAAGGATAAATCAATGTTAAAAGAAAAAAAAAAAAACAGGAACTCTGTGAGGATTGAGAGGTGAGACATGAGGGAGGACATGGCTTCAGTTGTGGTTGAACTCAAGTTGTCTTTCTCTCATTTAATGTAGAATATTGTAATAGCGGTTACAAGCTTGTGCTTAACACATTCACTGAACAGGAGAAGACCATTGCTATTTGGTTTGCAATCCCATGCGGATTAGAGATTTTTTTCTGTATTTTTCAGCATGACTGCTTGCTTGGGCACTGAATCTCCCACAACAATCAGCTTGTCAGATATGCCATGATGAATCTATCTACATCTTTACAAAATCGTTTTCCTCATCAATGTCAGTCATAGAGGGAGCCTATGCACTGATGATTTAGCATAGCTCTTTAAGAAATGTCTGGGCCCCAGGATGCTCTCATTAATACCTCTGCACAGGTGTAGAAGGTGCCGGTTTGTAGAAGGTTTGTAGAAAACAAACAATCATCCTATTGTGAAGTCTATCACTACAAGCCTTCCTTCAGTGCAGGGAAGAACTTCCCAGAGCAACGTATTCATTCAATTGTATTTACTGAGTGCTTACAATGTGCAGAGCATTGTACTAAGCACTTGGGAGAGTACACTATTACAATCAACGGACAAATTCCTTGCTCATAACCGACTTACAGTCTAGAAGATAGTCATTATTTCTTTCTGAGAGCTGTCATTCATTCCAAATTCCTCATTCACTATGTGAATCCCACTCAGTTCCATGAGGGAATGTCATTTTTCACACTACGGCACGTTTATCAAGTGGAATACTTCAAGGTGATCCAATGAAGGAGCTTTTTATAGTGGCCGTGGATCTGCCTTCTTTATAGTTTAAATTAAGAAGTCACTGTATCTTCTGACGGGAGGAGGTCTGAGATGAGGAAGAGGGAGATGGGACTTTCCTGGAAGTTATGCACGCGAGGAGCAGACTGTCCACTGGGGATGTAAATGTAAACATGATCTCTTCTCCTAGATCGGGTGGCAGTGGAAACTGAAGTGACTCTGTCCCAGCTCCTCAGGAGGAATTGTGTCCACTTGGGACACTTTCCTCCAGATGCCCTTGACCCAGGTACTGCTGCCCCTCCAGGGGATAGAAAGGAGGTGCAGGAGCTGTCTGGGTGAAGGTGGGGCACAAGTACAGTTTCCTCTGCTGGATGGGGGTGGGCGTAAACAAAAGTATGTGTGTCCCTGCACCTCAGAAGGAATTGTGCCTCTCCTCCAGGGAAAGAGAGGCCTGTTCAGCCTGAAAATCCAGAACCAAGGTCTGCCTTCCCAGTCGTCAGCCTGAGCTCTGGAGAGGGGTCCAGAGAGGGAATCTCTTCTTTTCTCTCCCCTTCCTCGTCGCTGACCACTCGCTCATGTCTTGTCTGTGGTTCTGGAGCTCCCTCCCTCCTCATATCCAACAGACAACAGGCAATGACTCTCCCCCATTTAAAAGCCCTAATAAAGGCACATCTCCTCCATGAGGCCTTCTCTAAGCCCTCCTTTCCTCTTCTCACACTCCCATCTGTGTCGCCCTGACTTGGTCCCTTTATTCATCCCCCCACCCCCAACCCCACAGCACTTATGAACATATCTATGATTTTATTTATTTATACTAATGTCAGTCTCCCACTCTCTACTGTAAGCTCACTGTGGGCCAAGAGTGTGTCTGTGATAGTTGTATTGTACTCTCCCAAGCTCTTAGTACAGCCCTTATGCACACAGTAACTGTTCAATAAATACTATTGGCTGACTGTCAGTAAAGTATCAGAGGCTTCTCACTGGCCCCCGAATCCTCTGGCCTCAGCCTCGGGCAGAGAGAAGGGATGAGGACCCCAAATTTTCCCGCCCGCTTGCAGGAGCCTGGAACTGCATCCCAGTGAGGGATGAAATGAGAAACACGTCATGTTTGTTTCCTTAAAAATACAGACAAAAAAATAAATCCAGGTTTGATTTTTCTTTTCCCTTTCCCAGTGTTGGGGTAGCATTCCCTCTTTTGAAGGTACATTCCTTCCAAGTCAGTTGTCCCACAGGGAGCCAGCACTGGCCTGGGACAAGGGCAACCTTTAGGTCAGTGAGCACTGCGGCTACCAAATAATGAAGTCTCTTCAGTATGCAAAGGTCCTGTAACCTGAATGCTTACCTGAAACTCTTTTATTTAGATACTCTCACCATTGGTCAGATATTCCCTTGACTTTTTCTTTTCCAGGGCTGAGGAAATGACGAACTGAATCGCCTACACTCTCCTCCAGTCCCCCTCTGGCCAACAGCACAAGTAGCAGAGATGTTGCCTGGGACATGGGAAATTGACATCTCTGTGCATTCTCTCCAGCAGATGATATTGCTGAGCCTTTATCAGTCAAACAAATCAAGAGAATACATTGAGCATTTACTGTGTGCAAAGCACTATACTAAATGTTTGGGAAAAAACAATGAAGAGAAGTAGCCTGGCCTAGTAGATCAGGTATGTACTTGGGAGTTAAAGGATCTGAATTCTAATCCAGACTCCTTCTTGCCTGCTCTGTGACCTTAGTCAAGTCATTTACCTTCTTTGTGCCTCAGTCTCCTCATCTCTAAACTGAAAATTCAATACTTCTCCTTACTACTTCAACAATGAGCTTCATGGAGGGGCGGAAAATGTCTCTGACCTGATTATCTTGTATCTTCCCCAGTGTTTGAAGCTCATTCATTCATCAATCGTATTTACTGAGGGCTTACTGTGTGCAGAGCACTGTACTAAGCACTTCGGAAAGAACAATCTAACAATGAACAGACACATTCTCTGACCACAATGAGCTTACAGCCTAGAGGGTTCAGTGTCTAGAGGACATAATAAGCAGTAAAATACCAAAATTACCATTACAGTGAAATTGATATGATCCCTGCCTTCATTTTCTTCAAATTGTGTTTCTGAGTTCTCCTACTCTAATATATTATTTTTTATTTTTCCAAGAGAATGTACCTTAATTTGAAGGACAAGAATGTCATGCAACAGATAAGGACACTGGTGAATCGATGGAATAGTGGGCCAGGAAGGCTGAACTAAGAAAGTGCAAGCCGTAGCAGGAAAAGTTCTGCTTTATTCCGGAGGCCTAGTCTCTATTGGAGCAGAAGAGCAACACAGCAGTCCAAGCAAAACACCCAAGGATGATTAGTGTCCCCATTTCTCTTAAGTCTGGCTGGTCCGGGCTACATGTAGTGAATACAAATTTTAAAGTTGTTTTCCAATATTTTTTTAAAATGCACAAACATGAACGTATATATTTACAAGTGAGATGAAACACCAATCATGTATGCATCTACTCCTTATAAAGCCTCATACATAAAGGTTTATTACAGAACTATCTTGGCTAGAAATGATTCCCAATACCTAACAGTGTAACCATTACCACTACGGAAACAAATAATGGACAGTAATGAACTTGATTGGATTATTTCTTCCAGTTCTTCATTTCTAGATAAAATAAACCATTTTCTAGTAAAGACAAGACGTCTAAGGAAGAACATTTTTATCTATGAGAAATGCCTACCTATTAAATTAATTCAATATAATAAAGCTGTTCAAGTAGTCCTCTTTAATTTTAGCAACATAATGAGCTGAAATTTCTCACTGTGGGCAGGAAATGTGGTTGTTTATTGTTATACTGTACTCTCCCAAGAACTTAGTACAGTGCTCTCAATAAATATGACTGACTGACTGAGAAGAATCTTATATTCTTTTTTTTAGAAAAAAGCAAACAAACAAACTGCTTCTATGTTGCGAAGCAGCGTGGCTTAGTGGCAAGGGCTGGGTTTGGGAGTCAGAGGACGTGGGTTCTAATCCCAGCTCCTCCACTTGTCTGTTGTGTGACCTTGGGCAAATCATTTAACTTCTCTGGGCCTTGGTTACCTCATCTGGAAAATGGGGATTGATTGTGAGCCCCATGTTGGATAACCTGCTTACCTTGAATCTAACCTATTGTTTAGAACAGTGCTTGGCACATAGTAAGCGCTTAACAAATATCAAAATTATTATTATATGTCAGGCACTGTACTACGAGATGGGGTAGATACAAGCTAATCAAGTTGAACACTGTCCATGTCTCACATGGGACTCACAGTCTTAACCCCCATTCCTTTTACAGATGAAGGAACTGAGGTATGGAGAAGTTAAATGACTTGCCCAAGGTCACGTGGCAGACAAGTGACAGAGCTGGGATAATAACCAAGGTCCTTCTGACTCGGAGGCTCGGGTTCTAGCCATTCACTAGACCGCACTGCTTCTTGTAATGTTAACGGCCCTGTGGTCACAGGCAAAGCAGTTTCTTTAATCGAAAGAGGGGGGATAATTAGGAAGAAAGAGACCTCAATGCAGACCATTTTCCCTGTCACGAAAGGGATAGCCAGCCTTCACTTGGGATAAGTATGGGAAACAGATCATCAGTGAAGAGCATTTTCCCTCTCATAGAAGAGGTAGCCAGCCTTCACTTGGGATAAATATGGACAATTGGGGGCAAAATAGAAGTATTTCCCCCAACAAGCATGCGAGTGACCCTGCACAAGGCTGAGTCTTCTGTGGTGCTTCCCAAGCTGCTTTGTACCAGAAGGGAGAGCTTAGTGGGGGAATCCCATGGGAAGGCTGGCTATTCCTTTCATGGTAGGAAAAATGGTCTTCTCTGATGATCTCTTTCTTCCTAATTAAATGCTTCTAACTACAGTAAGTTTTTTCATAAAATCATGATGACAATTATAGTGTTTACAAAGTGCTGTAAATAACTGTACTAAATTCTGGGTTAGATTCAAAATAATCAGATTGGACAGAACCCCTGCAACTCAAGGGAACTCTCAGTTTAAGAGGAAGGGAGAATAGATATTTTATCCTCATTTTACATATGAGGAAACCGAGGCTCAGAGAAGTTAAATGATTGGCCTAAGGTCACAAAGCAGGCACATGGTGGAGCTGGAATTAGAACGTGGATTAGAACCTGACTTCCAGGTGCTTACTCTTTTACAATAGACCCTAGGAGACTTCAACCATTTCTTGCTTAAGGCCTGAGTGCTTACAGTCATACCTGCAAGGTCAGCAAAAAGAAATCAATTACCCTTGCAACAGGAAAGTAACTATATTTTAACTCTAACTACATTAAATATTTAGCAGGAGGCATATTTACATGCAATCATAGTACTGCCTTAAGCTCGATGAGAGGGACACACCTTCCTTTCATACACTACTTGCTAAAAAATTCCTGCTGTGAGAGATGGGGCTTTTTCCAATTCATCTGAATTATGGTTGATATTTGGTGGAACTATAATGCAAACTTAGCTATCATCATCATCAGTGGGAAGCAGCGTGGCTCAGCGGAAAGAGCCTGGGCTTCAGAGTCAGAGGTCATGGGTTCGACTCCCGGCTCTGCCACTTGTCAGCTGTGTGACTGTGGGCAAGTCACTTAACTTCTCTGTGCCTCAGTTCCCTCATCTGTAAAATGGGGATTAACTGTGAGTCTCATGTTGGACAACCTGATTACCCTGTATCTACCCCAGCGCTTAGAACAGTGCTCTGCACATAGTAAGCGCTCAACAAATAACAACATCATTATTATTATTTATTGAGCATTTAATGTGTGTAGAGCAATCAATCAACCAATAAATCGTTTTTATTGAGCACTTACTGTGTGCAGAGCATTGTGGTACACGTTTGGGAGAGTACAATACAGTAGAGGTGGTAAACCCATTTCCTGCCCAAAACAAGCATTACAGTCTACCTCTGATTTAGTTCACAACACTCTGAGTTAGAATACACTTCACTGAGCTTCCAGATAATAATCCCAAATCCTCAGGTGTTAGTAAACCTCACTGGAGGCTTAATCTGTCAGACCTTGCTCAAGGTCTGTAAAAAACTGTATTAATAGTTCATTGCCTATGATATCTGAGTTAGCTCTCTATGCAGGCTGCCTGTACTGGGTAGGCAGCCTTTAATGAGAAATAAATGGACTTCCACGAGAACAACTTTCAACAGTATCGGCTTTCTAATTTTTAAAACACTTCTTTCTTAGACTGAAAAACCTTCAAATGACTTAATAGAAAGCACTGAAACCTTCAAAGTACTTAATAGAAAGCAAAGTTTCATAGCCAACCATAGTGGGGTCTGCAGCATTGGACCATAGTGTCATTCATGGGAAAGTTTTCCAAATAATAAATGTAGTAATTTGTTCTTCCTAATCATATGAATAAACTGGGACAGATATAGCAGAGTAGATATTTCATTCGTGATGCAGAATTCACTGAATAAAGAGCACTTGAAAAAAACTGTAAACCAAGAACCAACTACTTGAACACTACATAGTAAGGAACCAGTCTCTTTGGGGATAAGATTCAAAACAGTATTTAATCAATCAATGGTATTTGAGTATTTAATGTGTACTGAACACTGTACTATATATGTTTTTTTAACGGTACTATATGCCAGGCACTGTTTTAAGCAGTGGGGTAGATTCAAGGTGATCAGTGACTCACACTCTTATCCCCATTTTACAGATGAGCTGAGGCACAGAGAAGTTAAGTGACTAGCCCCAGTAACACAGCATGCATGTGATGGAGCCAAGATTAGAACCCAGGTTCTTCTGACTACCAGGCCCATGTTCTATCCACTAAGCCACGCTACTTCTCTAGAGAGGAATATATAGTCCAAAAAAACCTACAAAAGTTACA